>NC_084824.1:22765741-23065741 GCF_958449725.1 Rosa rugosa | reverse complement strand
CTGAAAATTGAAGAGTGCGACCGACGAAGCGAGAACCCGAACTTGTATACTCAAGAGGTGCTTCGAGATGGTGTCTGTGTTACATGAAAGCTCTGTCAGTTCATGCTTTTGTCAAAAAACATAAAAAAATTAAAGTGTTGGCGGAGGCTAAGAGTGCGACCGACGAAGCGAGAACCCGAACTTGTATACTCAAGAGGTGCTTCGAGATGGTGTCTGTGTTACATGAAAGCTCTGTCAGTTCATGCTTTTGTCAAAAAACATAAAAAAATTAAAGTGTTGGCGGAGGCTAACAGAACAAGTTCAAAGTCTTGGAAGATTAAAGAAATAAATTTGGCGGTGGCTTTCTTGTCTTAATCAAGGCTAATCAAGGTGAACAAGACAAAAGGTTCAACCTTGTGGTCTGGAGTGTTGGAACAAAACAAAAGAAACAAAATTAATGAAAGCAAGCTTTGTTTCTTTGTAAATTAAAAGAAGAAGTTTTGCGTTCAGTACAAAAGCATCAAAATTGAAAACAACATCGGAGTTCAAAGGCAATGATTACCAGGCCACAATGAAAGGGTAGGTGTTTTGTCTCTCCAGAACATCAACAATCAAATAGTGAAATTGGGGATAAGAGTTCATATGATTCAAACCTTAAAACTGGGCAAGTGAAGCAAATTTGGTCACACTGTGTTCTTGCTGGGAGACGGCTTTCATAAAACTTGAATACCCAAACTTAATTCACCGGAATCGCTTACCCAAACTTCTATACGTCAAGCTTGCTTCGCTAGAATCGTCGAAGGATGAGCGAGAGAGAGGGTGAGCTTGAGAGGGTGAAAGGGATTGAGGGTGGATTGAGAGATTGAGGTTCATGAGAGTGAGAGCATGCGAGGGTGACAGTGACTGAGAGTGAGAGGCAATATTTTTTTTTGTGGATCTAGGGTTTGTTTTTTTTTCAGCTAAGGGAAAAGGTTAATTTGTTCTCTAGCAAAACGAGAGGGAAAGCTCGGTTTTGTTTTTTAGCTGAGGGAGGGAATACTTTAGATTAGGGTTTCGAGGATTTTCAACGCACCAAATTAATTGAATTTTTTTTTAGGGGGTTTTCAGACAACATATATCATTGTATGTGTTGTCCCAAATTTTGTAAATTTCAATTTTGAGCCTGTGTTGGCTGAGGGAAATAGAGACGACCAGTTTAACTCGTATGTCGTCTGACGTACTCAGACGACATATAAATTCAATATGTCGTCTGTTCTGTGTCGTCTGATTCACTTTCTCCTATAGTGAGAGTTTGATTATTTAACTGAGGAGGTTGTACACTTTGACATGGTTGTCAGTAATAAAGCCGACTTAGAAAAATCACAATCGGCTAAATTTGAAGTAGAAGCCGAAGTTGGTAATTCAAGTACATATGCAGAGCTTGAAAATTTGGCCTACATAATAGCCAGAGAACAAGAACCTACTACATGGGGTTTAAGTTTAATGCTTCACAGCCTCTAAAGGCTTGAACCAAAGGCCGAAAACAAAGAAGTTTCCAAGTTTGCAATAAAGCATCGTTGGCCACCTCCATAACGGCCATAATAATTTTCTTTTTTTCTTTAGAATCTGCAAAAGAAAAAAAAAAAAAAAAAAAAAAAAAAGAAGAAGACGACACAGGAAAGAGGCAAGAAAGTGTGCTTGGAAAGAAAGCTTGTGTTTTAACCCATATATACAAACAATATTCGTTATCGGCTTCATTTTGGCCGAGTGCCTAATTGTTCAAGGAGCTTCATTAAAGTTGCTAAGTATTTACCGGTGGTCATGAGATGTAAGTTTGGGTGGATTATGTGGTCTAGTAATTAAAGGGCCATTTAATTTAAATGACCAGAAAAAGATGCATTTTCAGATTCTAAATATACCAATTTCCTCACCATATCATCAGTGAAGATTTAAGGCCATGAAGACCAAATTTATATTTTTGGTTAGAAGCTTTAAATGGGCTGGGGCTTATGTAGATGCTACAAACGATGATCTTTCTATCATAATTCATTATGCATGACATGGGTTGAGAAGATTTTCAAGTTTAATTTGCAAACATTTCCTTAACCACTAGGCAACATTCGCCGATGCTCAAGGAAATGGGGGGGCTATGTTTGTACCCAATTTTGGTCAATCGGCCCATAAAATATTTGGCCAATAGGTGAGGAAAATATGGTGCTTTTACAGATTATATCTCAATAAATTTCATATTTATGAGATTTTATTAGATATTAACTTTTGGAGAATAAATGAGAAGGGAATGAAATAACGGCGATAATTATTCTTTGGAATAATTAATGCCGAGACTTTATTGAGTTTGAAGGCATTAGAGAGAATATTGCATATTTAAGAACAAATCAATATAATGGCGCCGCAAGAAGAATGCAATTATGGTGCGATTAAGGAATTTATTACGCCTAATTGTATTTTCTTTCCTAAATGTTATGTTTGTAATATAAATATGAGGCATTTAGCTCATTGTAAAGGCCCCCGACCAACACAACTCAAAATCAATACATCAAATTCTCTACAATATCAATCTTTTCATTCTTGCTCTAGCCTACTTTAATTTTTATCGCTTTCTTTACCTTCCGCACTTTATCTTTCCTGCAATTTACTCTTCAGTCTCTTTAAATTTTATGCAATTTAATTAATTCGCATTTAGATTCTTGTTCTTTCACTTTTCGCACTTTACTTTCTGCAACCTATATCAAAAATATCTTTTTAGAAGCAACATTGGTGAAGACGCCGAAAGTCCTTACAACAAAGGCAAGAGAACCCAGCGGCCGAGACGGTTCCTTCCTCGGCCCACAGTCACTTGAAAGAAGTCAGATCAAGCGCAAATCTTATCAAAACCTCGCTTGGCCAATTGGCCGCGAGTTGGCACGCCTGCGTATCAAGAAGGACGATTGGACTTCAAATCCCTCGGCTACTAATTTGAGCAGAGACGATTTTGAGGCAAACACTGTGCGACTTCGTCCTCCTTAGCCAAGCCCTCGTTCTTCAGTCTTCAGTCCTCAGTCCTCAGTCCTCAGACTCCCTCGACTTCGTCTTTCAGTCATTCACTCCTCAACAAGCCTTCGTTCTTCACTCCTCAGTCCTCAGTCTCTCTCTCTCAAGTCTCATATGAAATTTCATGAACCAATCTGAAATTTCATGAACCCACTTCGTTCAACTCAGTACAAGTACGAATTCTTCAAACAAGCAGTTAACCACTTTGAATTTCATATCAAAATTGATGGGTTTTGCTTGAAATTGAGTATCTTACCTCTGTGTTTTTGCTTAAAATTGAGGAGCTCAGCCAGCAGCCGCTCAAGAAGACAAGCAGATCGGAGACTCGGAGTCCGGAGGTCGACGCGGTGAGTCGGTGTCTTGGTGACTGCTTTCAGATTTCAGACTGGAGGTGTGGTCGTGTGGACATGCTGCGTGTGTCTGTGAGTCTTCCTTTGGAATGAAATTGCTTTGCTGTTTGGTTATGTGGCTTGTTGAGTCTTCATTGTTTGATTATGCGTCTGTGAGTCTTCATTTATATGTTTGGGCTTGCAGCTTGTTTGATTATCAATTATATGAAAGAGTCAAAAGATAGAAATGGTCAAACTGTCAAAGGGAATTGTGTTTTGGTCAATCACTAAATTGGATGACTATGTTTGGTCAATGGTAATTGGATAATTATGTTTAGTCCAATGAAATTGCTTTCTTCATCTAATCATCTGTTGTTTTGCACTTGTGCTTGGAATGTATATAATGAAATGTGTGTTAGTGTGTATATGTGTGTGTGTATATATATATTTGTGTTTTTAGTGAAATGTGCATATTATTCTAATATTGGTACATATATAAATGATAAAAATAAAGGCGTGAGGATGAGCCTTCCACTGAGTTCCAAAGAAGTTCGCAAAATTTTTATGTACTTAAAATTAGCCCAACCCATTTTTAGATCCCGGTTCCGCCACTGTAATCACAGTAGAGCAATATTCTGGATTAGTGTTGGGCCAAGGCTCAAAAGTCAAAACCATTTTGGGGCAGTGGCAACTTTTCGGGCCAATCTCGATAAAACGTGTACGGGTGGTGATCATGAATTCTGGATCGGTGGATTTGAGCTAATTGAAAAGGAATTTGAAAACAAACCATCAGCACAAGCAGACTGTATGATCTGAAAGCTCCAAAGAGAAATGGGTGACGCTTTGTTTGAGCTGGAGAACAATCTCAGGTCCAAACAGGTAAAACCCTCACTAAAATTTCAACAAAGTTTTCATCTTTCACCAAAATCCCTTAAACCCAATTCACATTTTGCTCAATTGAGGCGGGAAATCTGATGTTTGTGTTTGTAATGTTCGCAGGCGAATTTGACGCCTGAAGAAGTAAGGGTTCTTTCAGCTTGCAAGTCTAAGGCTATGAGGGAGTTCACATTCGGAGGGCTTGCAGCTGGTGTTGTAGCCTGGACAGGTCTCTCTTATTTACTGTGAATGTTGAGATATTAAAGATTTTCTTGAGATTAAAGCTTTGCAATGGCATTGGTTTGGTTCCTACTAAGGTTGTAATGGTCAACGCAAACAGAAGTTAGTTTGGGTCATTTTCAGTTACTTGCAACAATATCCTTTGGTTTTGCATACAGAAACATGGGTTCTAAAGTATTTTGACTAGTGATCGTTTCGTAGTTTAAAGCAGTTATCAGGAAAAGTTTACAGCTGACAGCACTAAACTGAAGCATATCATGTGTACTACACTAGTTATAGAAGAACAAATTACTCAATGAATGTTGATCCACATTCTGGTTTGCTGTTAACTTATCTTCTTTTTCTCTTTCGGACTTTTCTTTGACAAGTCCAAGTTGAATATGGCAGTTCTGCAATTCAAATTACATGGTTTAAAGAGATTAATTGCTTTCAAATTTCCTGGTTTAAAAACTCAATTACTGTCTGCATATTAGTTTCATAGCGACTCATTTTTCACTCGGTTGAGTGAGCGAGCTGTTTATTTGTATGAGTTTTTGTTAATCATTTATCTATCCTTTCCTTTATCTCAATCCCAATTCTTTTGTGGCAGCATCATCAAAGCTGAGTAAGATGATCCGACTTAACCTTTCGGGAGGTAAAATAAACTCTCTCATCACACCCTACCCTGCAAATCTATCAAGCTACAATTGTTGTGTTTTCAGATCAATTGTATTGTGCATATCTATACACCATCCCCAATTTGTTCTATTGTATGGGATTTTATCCCAGGTCTCTGATATGAAAGGGCAAGTGCTGCTGGTTTCTTTGTCTTGATCTTAGCTATCCATCATTTTCCACATTTGCATCAAGTTTGACCCATCTGTAGGAGCTGCTGCGATGTTTGGACTGTGGAGATTTTCTAGAGCCTTAGATTCATGTGTGGAACATATTCTTGCACTGGATGGGAGTCGGATGCAGGCAGAGTTGGCAACTATGTAAGACACGTTACTTCCTTTTATAATCTGTGATGAATCTTCACTTTGAGCAATATTGTGACATAAACTGATTGTCTTCTGGAAATTATGAATAGTGAATATATCTGCCATTTCTTGAAATCTCAGTCATTCTGCTGATCTAAGTTAGCCAAGGTTCTATTAGTTGTAATTAGAAGGAGCTATTAGTTTAGATAATTTAAGAAATTTCAGTTGTTTCTTACACTTACTACATCAATGTAAGTATCAGCCCCAAGTCTAAGAGGAAGCAACACATAAGTTGGAGTTGCAACAAGCTAAGGTGTTCAAAAGAAATTGTTGCAAGTCAATGAGTTTAAAGAGGGTAGTGGTCCAGAAATAGCCTGTTAGCATGGTTGGTAGGAGCAGTTGCTTGGGTATTTACTAGTATCAAAAGTCATTCTAGCTTGCGACCAATTATAATCTAGCAGTTCAAATTCAATTTGTTAAGTAGTGCAGAAGGGTATCCTAATCTGAGATTCCAAATAACTTTATTTTGTCTACTTTGAGACGTCAAGCTACGTTGTTACTGAACTTACGAAGTAATGTTAGAGTTAAACCCTTCAGTTATGAAATTAGTACGAAATAGAAAGATGCCTAATACACTGCACTCATTTTTTCATGCATCGTCCCTTATATTGCCTGACAACATCACATTTTCCCACAAGTACCTTATGTTGTAAACGCAATACAGTCCACCACTTCAAAATTTCTGCCTCTTCAATAGCATGGTCATCTTCTGTATATCTCTCCAAGCATGAAGAAGTGGACCTTTTTTTTTTTTTTTAATGACCAATATCTGCTCCTACATTACATCATCCCCTGGGTCCCATTAAATTATTAAACTAATTGTGATTCAAATTACAGAATGGTGACAAAACATCAGAATGATCGTCAGAGGATGCAGCTTATCTCTAAGCAGTTCTATTGTGAGGAGGTTTTTGATGATTCAACCTCGGAACGCCCAAAAATAAGGTGGCGTTATCGGAATTACTTTAGTGATAATATTGCTCATGGTCAAAGAACACATGACAGCGACTCCTACAGCAACTCTCCAGCTGATTCAGACAGTGTCCCCCATGGTGACTATCACAATTCCTTTGATGGTGATTCCCAAGACACCCAAAGTGACACCCAGAATGACTCTAACAAAAGACGGATCAATTTTGACCCTAGACGAGTTCCTGTAAGTCTAATAAACTACTTTGTTGAAATTAACTTTTAAAATCATGATAGGAGCTAAGAAGAAGGATTCTGATTTTGCAGAAACTTGTGTTTCATGTCTCGTCATTATCAAGAAATTATGTGTGCTTAAAATAGTTTGTATGGATTACTATTCATATGGTAGAACATTTGATTTATACATACAATTTGAATTTCCATGAAATAATGACCCCAGACTCCCAAAGTGTGTGCGCTCATGTCTGTCTGCACGTCTTTGTTGATTAGCTGAAATCAGCTGTCAACAGTATAAGAGTAGAAATTATTTGTACTTGCATGTTTGGAAAGACTTCTTTGAGGTGGCTTCTACTTTTTATAGCATATGATGATAATGTCCTAACTCATCTTGTTCTTATTATAGATGAACTCCAGCATTGGTGCAACGGCAGACCCTTTTGAATATATCTTCGGTTATCCAGCACCAAAGGAGGAGCTTCATCTTCCAGACACCTCGAGTCTTTCCCCGAAAGCGCAGGCTCGTAACCGTAGACGATCTCACCGCAAGCGTCGTACGCATCATCAGGAAGATGTATCAAGCCTCCAACATGTGTAGCTTTGAGTTGAATATGATTGACCATTGGAGAAGATCACCGCCGAGAATTCTGAAGTACTTTTTATCTAATGTTTTATGAGCTTGAAAACCTTTACAATGAAGGGTATCTGCTTGAATTGCAATAGTATCAGGCAAGCTAAATCAGTTCTTTTCTGCTGCCGTGAAGTTATTGATGAATCAATGGTTGATTTACATTCAAGCTCTTCAGACTTCAATAAGATTAGTGGAAAGCTAGTAGTGATTATTTTGCAGAGATTGGTGCAAAAGCTATTGCCTATTTCTGGGTCACCAAATCCCCAATATGAGACTATCATTCGCTTTTTTTTTTTTGGTTAGTGTGATAGTCTTTCTCTAAGTTGTGTTAAATTAATTTCTTTTTCTTTTTTTCTTTTTTCGGAAGAGGGAAAAGAGGAACAAATCCAAACATGTTCAGTGGTTGCGTAATTGTGTTGGAAAAGAGGAACAAATCCAAACATGGTCAGTGGTGAGTAATTGTGTTGGTTTGTCTTGTCACACACTACCAAGCATTTGCAATGAAAGAGCAGCAAGTAGTGTCTGCGTCAGGACCTCACGCGTTTGGCCACAATCTTAAAAACCAGACAAAAGTTTTAAGCCAAATTTCGTATATATATCATTATCTGATTGTTGCTTTAGTAGTTAACGATGTAACTCTCCCCTTCCCAGAAGAGTCACGGAAACTTCATCTTCTGTCTTTTTATGTAGTTGTGCAGAAGATAAATGTCCCTACTCCCTACCAAAAGTATGCAATATCAATACGTCAAATTGGATAAATTCGATGATATATGCCGTTGCCTCATTGGTTAAATCGGTACGTCCGTCTATGCTTTCGTTAAATGTAAACATGTGATGCGCAATATTTTTAGACCTGTAAATTGACCGGATTTTGATCCGGACCCGTTCCAAATCCGTGACTATTGGACGGGTTTGGATCGAAAGTTTTGATCCGTTGATCCGTTAATGATCCGAATCCGTTAACCCGTTTATTTAACGGATCAAATACGGATCTAGGTCGATCCGATCCGTTAATGATCTGACCCGTTTTTGTAATAATAAAATATTATTTTTTATTAATATATTATTATTTTTAAAAAATATAAAATATGAAGAATTTCTAATACAATTTTTTTGCAGAAATCTAAGGGACAGTCTATCACCCAAGATTCTAAGAAGCATTAAGAATTTTGATGATATAATTCTACTTTTGGTGATACTTAATTTATTAATATCTTATGAGGTATCATGATATAAATTTAATATTACTATTTAAAATTTTTAAAATATTTGAAATTATAACGGGTCGGATTAGCGGATCGGGTATCCGTTAATCCGGCGGATACGGATTTGGATCGAGCTATCAACGATCCATCGGGTTAACGGAGCGGGTTTGGATCGAATTTTTTTTTAAGTAAACGGATTTGGATTTAGGTCTATCCGATCCATTTACAGGTCTAAATATTTTATAAGCACCATTTGGGGAGGAGGGGGAGCCTTTGGTAGTCTCCAGCCGATTGATGAGAACTATAGATATAATTTGAGCGTTATTAGAGCATGTATAGCAATTGTAGCTATTTTTAAGTCAAATTTTAGCTAAAATAATTATAAAAAAAATTATTTTAGCCGAGCATTTTCAAAATATTTCTGCATTAGTTAGAGAGTCTGCTGAAATTCTTTTTATGTTTTTGAAACGTACACCACATATGATTCTTTAAATATTTTAGCTAAGATAACAAACACCACATGAATAGAATAATTAAACGAGTAGACATATATTCTCAAAAAAAAAAAAGTAGACGTTTCATTTTTTAGAGGCTATTTTGACTTGAATACTTTTTACTATTATAGATGCTTTGACTCTATAAAAGCAAAATATTCACTTGTTTAATTTAACAAAAATATAGATGATGTACCCATTTTGACCGATAGAAAAGTAATATAGAAATCGATTGAGATAAAAAAATCTTTCTATCAATTAGCCTAATATGATGTTACGTGAGGATTTATTCTCTTTACAAAGCCATTTTCAGAATTGGGTTTATTGTATATTGGGTGGTCATATCTAGCTATCCATACACTAGCCCCAAGCCCCCAACACGTATTCTTTGCTCTTGCGCTGCTTGCTAGGAAAACCCTCAACGTACACGTTTTGCTTTTTAGTCATGCTTTTCTTAACTTGGAAAATGTTTAGAAGTTGTTAGATTCTAGTTCCTGATTAAGGAATAAGGATGTGGGAGCTCACTCTTACGTCTCAGGCTGGTGCATATTAGAGACAATGATGGGAGACTGATATTCTATTGTATATCTTTTTTTTCTTTTTTTTTTAGAATGATATTCTACTGTATATTTGAAATTTAAAGACCATCATGACCATAATGAATCACTTGTGTTTCAAGGTGAATAGATAAATGGATTATATTTTGAAAAATAATATGAGGCAATGATAAATAAGTGAACCACTTTTTTTTTTTTTTTGAAAAGGGGTTTGGAACCCAGCCTAACTGAGAGGCTCAGCCCCACGCCCGTTATTAATAATAAGAGGGATGATTGTACAGCGAGGGGGACATGTTACCTACGCCTCGAGTACTAGTACAAGAATCCTCATAGAGTACATCCTGGATAATCACAAGAGTCTCATCTAACCAATAATCATCTAGGTAAGAGACACTAGCAAGATGTGCCAATCTATGGGCCACACCAGTTGCTTCACGAAAAATAGGTTGTAAAGAAAAAGAAGTAATTTAAGTGCTATATGTCTTGCAATCTTCAACTATACACCCTACCTCAGAGAAGTCCTCCATGCTCCCATTTAGGGCAGTAATCACCGCAGCACAATCAGTCTCAATGTCGACATCAACCATACCTTGGTGAACCACTTATTTTTTAGTTAGTTATGAGTTTGTTCTTTTTACCAATAATTGCACACAACGAATTGAACATTTTCAATAGTGTTTTTTTTTTTTTTTTTTAATTTACCCTCAAATATTGAAAAAAGTTAGTCATAAATTTGAATTATAGGAGTCAGAATTTATTACTCTCATTTATATGTAATGATATTCCTAAGTTATCAAATATTGACCAAAAAAAAAAAATGTAATTGTGGTACGATGAAATCAAACACTTCTACAAAGGCCTTAACGTATTCTTTGCTCTTGCCTTGACTTACTTAAGCTTGATATTGAATGATGTGAACTTGATGATGGTTGTATTATATGCTTATTGGTTTTATTAGGTTGAGATACCTTAAGTATGCATTTTTGTTATGTTTGTTTGAATTTACTCACACGAGCTTTGAAAGCTTACCAGATTTGTTTGTTGCAACCCGGTGCACCATTCAATGGTCGGTTAATCCTACAGGTTAGAGTACATATGGTTGAGGTTGAGGGTTCCTTGTTGTCGCTGTTGTAGGTTTATGAAGCTTATTGTAGTTTTTACTTATTTAGACTTCTTCTTAATAGTATGCTCTAAGGGAACGTTGCTTATTAAATTGTTATTTCAACTTATTTTGTAAATTTGGTGTAATATAATATGTGATTTTAAAGAACGAGTCTGTATTGATATTTTGGGTTCAGAACATTGTCGTATGCTTGCTTTATAGAATAAAAAAATTTCTGGTACTTGTGTTGATGTTTGGACCTTCACGCCCGGTATATTGTGATTGTTTAACTTGTTTATTATTTGTGCTTGAAAATTGTGGCGTGACACTAAGGATGTCTATGTGCACACTTCATTTTAGCTATATTTGGTACAACAGCTTTTCTTACTGTTTGAACATTGATAGTCCAAATAGGAGATTCTAAGACTTTATATGGACTTATCAATGTTTATTAAGAGTCACGACAACTAAGTTGCCTTCTTACAAAATAAGCAAGTATGACATTCCTAGTGTTCATTAGAACCATGTTTTTTTCTTATTGATATCAGTACTGATTAAAGGGTTACTTGGCTAATGAGTATCCCTACTTGCATATGGAACAAGAATATAATTGGCCTAAATGTAATATGATTAAGGTACTTTTATGGGAGGCACCTAGTCGTCCATGCCTATTTATAGACCTTGATCCCTACTCTAGCAATCATATACAAGAATTTAAGTCCTCTGCCCCATCACTAGGATTGCATTTATCAGATTGCTCAGAGGAGAAGATCAAACATGTCTCTTTCAGGTTAGTTATTGATCTTTAGACATTACTTGTCTTGGTGTGTTCTTAAATTGAGTGCAATATATACATGTTCATGTTGATTACATCTTATAGGTCATTCTTTAGCTTACTAGTAATTATATCTTTTATAGGGGAAGGAATTCAACGTGCATTTGCACCAACAGGAACGGATGGCCTAATAACATCAAGGACACTTTTTGTTTATTAAAAAAAAAAAAACAACAAATATCAAGACTTGAGATCACCTAATAAGTGATAGGTTGTTAAAGAATTTTCGCTTTTGTAGTTATCTCTGAACTTAATCTTCTACCCAGTTCTCTTTTTAAAAAAAAAAAAATTTAAAGTGTGTTTGGATGAGAGAAAAAACGATGGAATTTAATTAAAAGTGAGGATTTCGTAATTCCTAATAGCCAATTCCCTTGTTTGGCATTATCTGATCGGAAATTTTGAATTTCTTTGTGGAAGAAAACGAAGGAATTCATTAATTAAATTCTCCACTTCAATTTCCACCAAAATAGGTGTCATTTACGAATTCATTTGCAGTATTCAATTTTCATTTCCAATTTTTTAAAAACTTTCTTAATTTATTACACATTTTAAATCCTAAATAGATACAACCAAACAACAGAAATTGCAATTAATGGAATTTTAGATTGATGGAGTTAAAGATTCCATCATTTATAAATTTCTATGGATTTCATAATTTTCTCATCCAAACGCACCCTTATAGAAAAATAAAATTCTCATTCAACCGATTAGAAAGTATACATCAAGGGGGGCACAAGAACCAAACCTGAAAAATCAATAATTATTGACACCATCAGCCAAAACATCCCAATCCTAACAACAAAAACTGTCCATTTTCATAGACTACTAAGAAATCCCAAAAGTCTCCACAAATCATTACAATCAACTACAAGAAAGACTGCCTCTTCTTCCATTTTGTGTCACAAAACTACAGATCAAGTGTAAGGATATGATTGACATCAACAACATACCAATGCCAATACAATTAATCTCTAGGAACCATACCATGATCGTGGCTCTGCATCAAAACTAAACTCTCACTCGACCCAGTAGGGACTTATGTAAACCGACAAACAAACAAAAAGCAAAGCCATAAAAACTTCAAAAAACAAAGTAACTGAATGGTATGATCAGTTTCTAACCTCTAAGAATCTGGCGCCAACCTCACATGTACTGCTGGTGTCTCATCAAAAAGTAGGGAAAAAAAATTCTCATAATAGCTCAAACCGTTAAAAGAAAAAGTAAAAAAGAAAAAATGGTTGCCCGTCCAACCACACTCACCACAGATGCAGCAAGATGGAAACCAAATCTAAGAGGTTTTTTTTTTTTTTTTTTTTTTTGCCTTTTGCAACTTGATGTTGGTGTTGATGAGCGTATTCTTTATTATCTATTGAAAATTGAAAAATGCTTAAGACACTAATATGGATTTCTTAAAATCATTGATTTTAGCAACAGACTTTTATTGATTCATGAAAATCTATATACTTTATTATGAATGACTTCTACAGATTTCCTAGCTAGGATATACAAAATAAAAAAAATAAAAAATAAAACGAAAACAAAAAACAAAAATAAATAAAACAAATGCAGCCCAAACACAAAACAAAATAATAACTTGTTGTCTCTTCAATGCTCCAGTATCTTCTAATAGAAATTGACTCAAATAAATTATTGTTAGTCTGTCTAGCGAGTTTGTTCTCATTCCTAATCTCCCAACAACATAAATATACAATATAGATCACTTGATGTTTATGCTTAATTATTCTCATCAATTTTGTTTTCGCCGATTAACATATATTGTAGCAATATTGGTCAATGTCTTGATCTATAATCAATCAATTGAAATTCAATTGTTCAACCTGTTTTTGAACCATAATATAAATTCAAATTAATGAGAATAATTAATTAATAAGATAAAATTTAATATGGTTTAAGGTCTTAGGGTTAGACCACAATATTTGAGTTTTAGGGTTTCATAAATCATTTTTATTGCTATTAGAGGTTCGAAGTATCACAATTCAAAAACAAAAAAAAACAAAATCACATTCAACAACTACAATGAACATGTTGGGTATCAAAAAAGGTTGATATCATAAAAGATTAGAGAAAAGACAAAAAATTAAAGAAAGAGAGATGATGAAGGACAGACTTCTTCGTGCGTAGAGAGAAGAACTTTGATAGACTTTTTTTTTTTTTTTTGAAGAGGAAACTTTGATAGACTTTTTGAAATCTTTGGTCTGGAGGCTGGAAAATTATTAGAGTTTGGTATGTATAGTTAACACTACAAAGTCCATGATTATCCATGATTTTCTAATTCCATAAGTATGAATGATATTTTGAATACCTCTGTACTTTTATTCATTTTTAAAAGTCCTAATTGAATACCCCTAGATTTTGGTGGAATTCATGAAGTCTTTAAAAATCCTAATTGAATACCTCAAGACTTTCATGGACTGTTAAAAGTCTATATTGAATACACCCAGACTTTTAAATTCCATAGATTTCTTTAAAAGTTTCACTAATTCCATATACAATACACCCCCCTAAATATTTCTACCAAAATTGATTACCAAATGATGTGGCATATCCTCATCAATATCATTCTAGAAATTTCAATGACATGGATTTATTTATTTTCAATTTATAAACACATTATTTCAGAGAAAATATTTTGTACATATCAAAACCCTAATGTTTGACAAAAATCGAAGCAATTCCAAATCCAATGACAGAGAAATTGTGATTGGTACCCAAGTTTTCGTTTTTCTTTAAGGAGAAGCAACAATAATCCCTTGAATTTAGTTTTAACGATTGAGATTAAAAGATGAATTTAAGTGTTTTAATCTTAAAATTAAAATTGAATCTAAACATGGGTAGATCGTGTGAACACTACTACAATATCCACATATAACACAAAAGGAGATTTGTAATTAAATACAAAAAATATTTGAACAATCTTCTATAGACCTAAAAAAGTAAAATTCCAATATCTACACATCACAAGGAATTTCTTTGACGATGTTGTATTAGGGCTCCAAAATTGAGAGTGCTTTGCGTGTTTGGTTGCTAATAACTAGTATTTCGTGATCGAACTCACAACCTCCCACTTACAAATGAGAGACTAATTCCACTAGACCAAATGATACTTGGCAGACATTGTTTATTTTGAAATAAAAAAGTTGTTTATTTATTGTCCCTTCTATATGCATTTCTAAATGCAACTCTATTTTTATTGCAAAATCGTGGTCTTCAGATTAGTGTTTAATCATAGACGGCTTCTATTCATACCTCTAATATTAGCATTTGGACCTCTAAACTTTTTTGATATTTTAGAAATTCAATGTTACCCCTAAATCAAAGAAACATAAATATTATTCACCTCTTCAACCTTTAGCAATGTTAGCATCACTGCTTCACTGACAACTTCTCTTTCCAAGATCACAGCAGCTTCATGACCTTCAAGATCATAGCTTGTATGGAGTCAGTGATTGAGTCTGCTAAGGATCAATTTTTAGGTTTTTTTTTTTTTTTTTATTTATTTATTTATTTTTTTTTAAAAGAGGATCAAAGGGTTTCACTCCTGCCCCCATGGTGACTCGAACCCATGACTTCGTACATAGGTAGTGGGTGCTCTAACCACTGAGCTAACACCACTTCGTACCTTGGTCATGTAAATGGTGTGTTTTTGCATTATTTGAATAGACAACACTATAAGAAGAAATTGATAGATTAGTTAAGGATTGGCTATAATCGATCAAATTGGAAAGTACAAGACCACTTGTGAGAAGTTCGATAGCCCAATGATTTTAGCTACAAAATTCAAGGAGGTAGCAGAATGATTTTAGCTCTAAAAAATCTACTATCAAAGTACCTTGGCTATGTGTTTCATATTCAAATTGAAAATTCTAGCATCTTGTTAATCTTATTTTGTGAAGCCCACTCCAACCCGAAAAGCCATAAGGAGGGTGTTCTAATCCTAACATACCTTGACCGCCTAAACCACTAAGACCATCCACAAAAAAAAGACTCAAACCGCCAAGACCATGGGGCCATAGATCAAACCCCAATAGCCAATGTCGAAATCAAACACAGGAAAGTCTTGACAGAGTTGAAACCAAACTTCTACCTTCCCAAAAAACACGCCAAGGACCCTAGAAAATACCCTGTACATTATCGAAAATCCTATAATCATCGCTGACAAGATGCTTGCGAAACCTAACTCTAACGCAGCGAGAGACAGCCTCATAAAAAACAAAAAATACAAAAAAAAAAAACTATAAATGGTGTGAAATATCAAGGGGGTGTGCATCCTAACCGTATTGTCTTTGAATATGTAGTGATACCCCATACGGGCTCTAGCCACTGAATTACTACCAGAAAAGGAGATTTTTCATAAAAACAGCTCTGCTGCTTTCCGCACCAACGACAATTTTCCCATTCTTCCCAAATCTCTCTACATTAAAAACAATCTCTCCTTTCTCTGCGGATCAATTCTTTCACACCCAGGAGGGGAACAAGAATTCCATCCAATTTCTCTAGGGTTCCCAAAACAAGAAAACCCAATTCTTTCCCACCACCACCACCACCACCACCAATCCTTTATGATTCTTCCTTTTCATAAAAACAAGCACAACCCAATCAGGATTTTGATTCCCACCCAAGATTGGCCTTCACTTTTCACCCACAGGGCATCTTTGTTTTTCCTCCTATTATTAATCTTCTTGGCTCTATCTTCCTTCTTCCCCACTGAAGCCATGAAGGTCCATCCAATCCCCAAGAGGCGCAACATCTCCATCCAGTACCATTCCAGAAGCCCGCTCTCTGAAGCCCAGGCCCTCCTCGGCCTCACCCACAAGAAGCTCCGCCGCCTCCCCCACGTCTTCAGCCGCGTCCTCGAGCTCCCTTTCCGCTCCGACGCCGACGTCCTCATCGAGGAGAACCCCGACTGCTTCCGCTTCGTCGCCGAAACCGAGAGCTTCGGCCACGACGTCAGGGCCCACACCGTCGAAATCCACCCCGGGGTGACCAAGATTGTCGTCAGGGAAAGAGGGTCCGCGGCGGAGCTGACGTTGGACGAGCTGGAGCTCGACATGTGGAGGTTCCGGCTCCCGGAGTCGACCCGGCCGGAGCTGGCCAGGGCCGTTTTCGTCGACGGGGAGCTCATTGTGACGGTGCCGAAGATGGAGGGGATGGAGAATTCGGAGGGCGGCGGCGGCGGCGGTGGGAATGGGGGGTTCAGAGGAGGTATGGGAAATCGGCTTGTGCTTGTACAGTAATAAGTTATTTCTGTGGTACTACTCCGATTTTTATTTACTTCTTCCTTTTCTTTTTCGGGTTAAAAAGTTTTAGTTGTTCTGATGGAGCTGGATCTAGTACTCAAATTAGCTTTCGAGGCTCTTGGAACTAGTTGTTGTATTCTGCTTTTGTTCAATCAAGGAATGTTGGCTTTGATAATCATGGTGCAATGGTGTTATTGAGATGGTCTTTTTGTTTAGATTTAGCTGATTGTGTGCTGGTTTTGCATGTTGTGATCATATTCATACTCGGTTTAGGATGGTTTTTGAATTTCGATAGCCACCGCGTGAGATCAGATGAGTATAGTTTGTTTTAGGCCATTAGTGCTTTGTGCTTAGGAATTTCTTGCCCCCATATGTGAATGCTGAGTGCAATACACAAAAAACAAATTTGTGAGTGTTATAATCTGATTTCTTTGTGTAAGCTCTACAAGTAGGTTATGCATTCACCTACTTGTAGAGCTTACATGTTCCTTCAGAATGCTGCACCGTACATTTAGTCATCTTCAGCCCACATAGTCTAAAACTTAATTATCTATCAGGATATTCCTAGTAATCATTCTAGCATTGCCTGAGTTCTTATGATGCAACTTTCTGTAGCAGTTTAGTTCTTTTATCCAGTGATTGACATTCTGCCATTCAGTTGACTGTATGTCTTGCTTTCAACCCCTAATCAAAACCAATTTTAGAATATTTGGTGGAAGTAAAAATTTTCCGAGCTTTTTCCAATGCCAAGAACCAATTCCATTATTACATAGTTACGAAAATATGATTTTCGATGACCAAGCTTCTGTTCCTACTGGGCTTATGGATGATCCAATTGGTGGATCTCAATATGGTTTTCTTTCAACCTTATGATCCATATACAATGCAGTGATTTTTTTTCCTTTCCACTTTTAGCAAGATAATGGCCTTCTCTTAGCACTTCAGGAGTCTAATATGTAACAATTCACCTCTTTACACTTTCCTATGTGGTTTGCTGATCATTCTTATGTGAGGATTTCTCTACCATCCTTCCGTGTGATATATATATATATATATATATATATATGGGGGACTGGTACTGTGAGTTTCCCTGCTGATCATTCTTGTTGCATCTGATTCTCCTGCTTCAGTTGCTACTTCCAATTCGTCCTTGACGTATAATTGTGTCCTTGACCGTGTCACTTGCTCAGAGAAAATCGTTTGAAGATGTGCTACTCTCTATGATACGTATCTACAATTTGAAGTTTTCAGATGGACAGATTGCTGCCAGACTGACTTAATTGGGGAATGGGAGCTCAAAAATGGATTTAATATAAAAAGCTCGAATTTTCCTGAATGTGATTGTGGAGGACCGATTCTTTTGTAGAGATGTTGTGCTGAAGTAATGGTTCTCATGGAGCTTGAAGAGTGCATTGAATTAGTTTCTACTCTCTAGCTTCTGAAAATTGGTTTGTGCAGGTTTACATGTTTCTCATGAGGCTTTGATCTAAGTCTTGCCAATTTTTTATTTTCTCAAGCAAATGCGCAGCTGGTTAGTACGTGAGAGTAGAAATAATTTCACATTTACTCACCATTTCCCATCTCACCTTAGAATGACGCGAGTGTTTATTGCACCCATACAATCTCGCATGCCTTTAAGACAGACTAGTTATTGTATATCACAGGTATGGCAAGCCATTTTAAGATGGATATTATTTTGAGACCTTCAAAGAAAGGCTGAAAGGGACATTGCCTATGTGAATTGGAAAATACCAGCCGTGAAATCGTAAAGTTGAGTTCCTGTCTTAATTTGTATAATTATCAAGACCCTCTGGAATCCGAGTTACAAATAGAAAGACTTTCCCTCCCTAATTGCCTAGTGTCAATGTGGATTGCTTGCTCCAACTACTTTTCTGTTGGTTATATTGGAGAGGATTCAACCTCTGACCTAGTATTATCATAACTCAATGCTCCACTTGAGCTAATCCCAACTGCATTTACTCGACTAAGCTTCTTGACAAGTTATCACACATGATGCAGTGCCACCTTATTGCAATATTCAAGTATAAATGAACTAAATAAATAAACAGAACACAATTACTGAAGAAGATAGAAATCAATGCATTTCTATCTCAAGGAACTGTTCCTGCATTTTTGTATATATGTACAGGAAACATACATGTATCTACCTTCTAACCAAATAAAAGAACTAACTAAAGATTAGCGAGATACAAAAGGGAAATACAAATTCCTGTTCCAAATTTCACTCTAATTGACAAAATTCCTAACTTCCCAGTCGGGCAACAACTCACCTTGATGAAAAAAAAAAAAAAACAGACTAGAAACAAAGAACAAATAAAACACACTTTTCTTTCAGTTACACAACTGCTCAACAAACTGGGAAGTTGCATACAAGAACGCAGCTGACAGATGCTTTGAACAGAGAAGCATTTACGAGATGATTACTCATGCATACTTTCCATGAAAGACCCAATGATGTTTGAAGCAAGAAATCACAAAATTCTTACGCACTCCTTGAATGCCCTCGGTCTATTCTCTCGCAGTTCTTGAGTTGACAACTAAGGATGCAAACCACTTAGGAGCTCACAATTTACAAACCACCAACGACTTCTGTTTCTTCAACAGGAACTTTATCCCTTTGTCCTGCTGCTGGGCATGAAATATCACCACCACACAGTGGCTCATTCTACCATACACAGTAGGGTGACAGTACAATTGCAAGAGAATTATAAGATTTCAGTTCAAATGATGAAGGTTAAGGGCCAAAAGTTACTGAAAAAGTGATGAATTTCATAATCGGGACAAGTATTCACTTCATTCCTCAATTTCCAAATTGAAGTGCTTCTTCAGGGTAGCTCTAGAAGTCTTTCCAAATCCAGAGGCTATTTCCTCCATCTCCTTGAGATTCGTGACTTCTCTTTTAATCTGCTTCACCCTGCTCAATACAATACTGAGTAAAGCATCAGGGTCGGTTGATGTGCGACGTGCCAAATCAGACTTCTCTTTCTCAAGTTGCTGATACAGATTACAAATATAGTTCTTCTGTGCAAGAAGCTTTTCCTCCGCCATCTTAAATTCAGACTCTTGTGATGTCTTTAGTGCATGCAGAACCTGATCAATGTCTTCTGCGAGTCTTTGAGATTCAGAGCGATAATCGAAAGATGCAGACATCAAATCTGAGCATGTTTTACCATTCGAGGGCTCTTGGTAAGTTGTGACTTCCATGTCAGTACTTTGATGATGACAAACATCTGTATATTATGTGAAAGCAGTCCATGAAGAGGGAAAAAAGAAAAAGTCAGAGGGAGAGAAGTCAACATTTGTCTACAAACACAGTTAAAGTGAAAAAGGATACACATTCATTACTTTAAGATAAATCAGTAAGAAACAATTATAGTGAATAAGGATACATATTCATGACTTTGGGATAAATCACTGAGAGAGAGTTCCCAAGGACTATTGACGATAAAATTCCACAAGGAAAGTCCATGACCAAACCTCGATGGGATGGAGACTATAAACAGATTACAGATATTATAACCATGTTGTAGACACTATATACAGATCATATGGGCCAAAATAATACTAATTTATAAAGAGACTTACATCAACTTTGGTAAATCATTGATTCGATATGCGACTCTTAACTCATTCATGATGGGAAGCAAAAGGTATACGTATTTGTGTTTGTGTCTAAAGTGACTTGAGAACTCAATGGTGATGTAACCTTCCTCCATTTCTCTATAGGCTATCTCTTTCTTTTCTTTTTTTGGACATGACTCTAGCGAGGCTATCTAGATTGGTTGATATCCAGGAGGAAAATAAAAAGAAATATGAAGAATTTAAGGACAAGCTAATATTAGACCATCTATATAGTTTCTTTTGTACCAGAAACAAGTTACACCCGCAACGAAATACTTTAGAAATTCTCTGCTAGGTCAATCCAATCTGAATATCGATCAACTAGGAGATAGGATGCCCTAGAAATCAAGAAAAACGGATTGAAGAAAAGAGAAAGAACAGAAGATAATATTGTATGCTTGCTATAGGACACGTGTGAAGAACGACTAATGTAGTGGGAATGTAGCTCTGGGTCCCTATTTATAGCATTGTCTTGAACACCTATGAGTCGCCATACTATACTGGTGTTGTCTATATTCTTCGGACCAACAAAATTTACCTAATAAGTTTCATACCAGATTCTATATATGTATATTGTAAATTTGTAATTATTTACCAAAATTATATTCCATGAAAAATACATTTTCGGTTCAGATACTTAGCTTATGGTTCAATGAATTGTGATAAAAGGATACAAATCAGAGAGAGAGAGAGAGAGAGAGAGAGAGAGAGAGATCCTTGGTGCATATATGTATATTGTAAATTTGTAATTGTTTACCAAATCCATATCGCATGAAAAATACATTTTCAGTTCAGATACTTAGATTATGGTTCAATGAATTGTAATAAAAGGATACAAATCACAGAGAGAGAAAGAGAGAGAGAGAGAGAGAGAGAGAGAGAGAGAGAGAGAGAGAGATCCTTGGTGCATATTTAACATAGTTTCCTGCTGCATCCAATTCCAAACCGTAGTTCTCATCATACCATATATAATTACTTCATTTTATCGGGGGGAGAGTTTACCGGTTGAATTAGCTGAATTACCTTCCTGCTTCCAAATATCTTCAAGATAAGTCCCATATTTGAGCTGGTAAATGTAGGAAATGGTTATACCTGGTTGGTAAGGATAAATGTGGACGAGTCTAAACAACTTAAAGCTATGATTTTTACCTTTGCAACAGCCACTTCAATACGTTTGAGCAACTCCTTTGCACTGGTTTTCTCGGAACTGCGCAAGATGCAGATACCAATATTTAAAATCTTCTCAATGTTGTCCCGAGAATCAAGGGATTCACATGTCTGTAAAAGCCTCGTCACATGTGGAACCAGATCTGTCCTTGCATCACAGCGCCGGCAATAGTACTCAGAATCCAATCCGATGCTTCCTCCTACAGTGCCAGCCATGTAGCATCGGAGAGCACAATCAATGTGGGCAGCATGCCCACATATAGTACCCTCGCCTGTCATTGCTTCACATCTGATGTAATCATAGCCTCCATAGGAGAAGTTTACAGTCTTCGAACAAAGAATGCAGCAGCAATCTCGACAGAACTTAGCTTCAGTGCAGCAAATATCACACTTCATGAATGCTAAAGGTGGGTTTTCTGCTTCTCCCAACAAACTAATGCACAACTTATTTCTGGCTTTACAGCACAAGGCGTCAGACTGAGAATCAGACTCTTCAATCTCTGCACAAGGTGGAATTGGTGGAACAACTGGAACATGCTTCAGCTTTACAGCACCTGTATATACCCCACAGAAACCCACAGAAACAAAGAACATAGTTAGATGACTAAAACCATTCCAATAACAAACTATTATGTAAGGTCATTTTAGATATGCAGTTGGCTGTTGACTCTCAAAGAAAATGAGAAGTACAATAATCATCATGACACAGAGAACCATACTAGATGTCTATCGGAAAACAAAATAAACTGATTATTAAATTTTTGAACAATTTTTTTTTTCTATGAGAAAAAAAATGCATTTTTAAGATTATCAATTCATTATGACAGTTGAAATTTCTGTGCATAAGCATCCTGTGATGCTCAGTAAGTGCATAAAAATCTCAAGGATCTACCTTATAGGAATTAGGAAGAACCTGAGTACCTATACCCATTAGTTTTTCCAAAACTGACACCAACAGATAAGCCTCTTTACTACAGGAATGTTCTACAGGAGTTCATACTCGATAAAACAAAAATAGTCAAACACACGTGTCTTGTCTAAATAAGGCCATAAGTAACAGCATTGTGATTCGTCATGTTGAAGAACACAGGATAAGTGTCTAGGTTCAAGAACACACCAGCAAAAGAAAACAAAAAGAAAGAACAGTAAAACAAAGGTATCTATTAATAGATCATTTCAAAGACAGACTAGGAGGTGTGACTGCTTTATCTATACAAAAATGCCAAAGAATTATGAATAAGAACTAAAGATGTAAAAGCAAAAAACTTGAGAAAGAAAAGACATGGCTGACCATTTGCTAACAGTGACATTTCGGCTGGGATCTTCCAGGAGAATGATTCAAAAAATGCATCGAGGTTTGTACCAGGAAATGATGTTTGGATGTATCGTTCAACTGCAAGCTTGCTTGCAAAACCATATTTCCTACGCGTTGGATTCCCACCACCATGGCAAAGACTTTTTGGAAGATAGAGGTACCTATCGAGAAAGTATCCAGATCCAGAAACTCGCTTTCCCACTTTCCACCGCCAAGTATCACCAGGATTAGGCCAATTAATAGGAGCAAAAGGCAAACCTTCACCAGATTCATCAGGTGCAACTCGCCTAATAGAAACATCATTTTCGTTTGTCCTAGGTGTGCTTCCATCGCTTTCCTCGTGATTATCAATCTCCATTATTGATTTTTCAGCAGACGATTGGAGAAGGTAGTGTATTTTGACTATTTTCAAATTGTACCTACAAACAAGATGATTCATTCTGATTACAAAGTAACTTCACAATGGAAGTACAGTGATAAAAGCATACGCCAATCATTCATACTATTCTGAAAAATGATCTGCTTGATATTGGAGAAGTACTTAATGGAATCCATCAAGACCCCAATTATTATACCAGCAACATGCATAAACCAAAGTTTAGAGTATCAGCATGAATATAAGTATAAGAGATGATATCTAGGAAAAACTCCATTTATTTCAACAGAAAATGAAAAACTCTTTGAGGAAAAAATATAGGAAAATTTTCTAAATTGGATTTTAGTCAAGGCTTCAAATGAACATAAAGACTAAAATATGACAATTTTTCCTTGAAAAAAAGAAAAGAAAAAAGAACATAAGAATTGTGATGCTCCAAATTCCACATCTGTTATGTGTTAGGGCGACATAGGGTGTCAAGTAAGGCAAGGGAATCTAAAAGCCAACTTCAGCTTGCCTCTGGTTGTTAGAGATGGTATCTGGGACCAACCAAAGCCCATATAGGTCAAAGAGCCATGGTCTCTGGGAGAGGCACAGCCCCTGCGCTAGAAGGTAAGGTGAACTTGTAGGGAGGTAAATGGTTGCCTCCCACATCGGGATGTCTAGTTCATTTTTATAACATTGATATACATGATTCCTCTCTTGGCGAGGACACCAAGATCTAGAAGAAAAAATTGTACTAAGCAAAAAACACACCTCAGTAGTGCATTCAGGAAGTTCTAAACTAAGCCAAGAGTTAACCAACTGCCATCTTTTCAATGAGACCTTAGATCGCTACAATCATGGTCACAGCAGAGATTAAAATCCGTTAAAAAAAAATTAAAAAATCAGAGCTCCATACAAAGTTTTTCCAAGAACAATTTTCCCAACATAACAGATCGAGCCTAAATTGAAATAATATCACACATTGTTTAACTGATTCATCAACTACTTTTTATATTAATTTCATTTTTGCTTCTCCTAGCATCATCATTAATGTGCAGCAATCAATAACTCAGCTAAGAATACAAATAAAAGTGATAATCCACATTAATCTCTGAATATCATGAATTCTTGAGAATGTCAAGTTTCAAATTTTCTCAAGTTTTCAAATTTTCTGGTTTTATCTACAATTACACTCACAATTAGCTTTGAATGGTTCAACATCCTTTATCAAAATATCATTCAGGTCCTCCATTTCAAAATAAAATTCACCAAAAAGAACAAATATTTATACGAATTCACAAGAAAAAACACATACCTCAAAGAACAATTTGCATTGACAACTTGGAGAGAGATTAGGGTTTCGGATTCCAGCAAAAACCCTGTGAGAGAGACTCAAATTCATAGAGATTCAGTTTCGATTTTGGGAAAGAAAAAATGAGAATTCAGAACCAGACAATGTGTTTCACTAGCAAAAAGAAAATCAAGAAGAAAAAAAAAAACAGCAAAACCCTAAGGAAAACCCTGAGAACAGAGAAAGAGGGTGACTGTGGGCGTATGGATCGGAAGTCGTTACCGTTAAAAGGCGAAGGGGGTCAACGGTGAGAGGCGGAGAGGAAAGGGAAACGGCAAATATCAGCAAACTTGGGGGTGCTGGGGTAAAACAAAAGGTGGGGTGGGCAAGTTGAGAAATTTCACAAAGACTGTGGGTGGTTCAAGGAGATGTGTGTGGCTGCATAGAATTTGGGGTAACAATGCTTTTATACACCTGTATAATGGGCCGGGCTGGACCGGACCGGACCGATACGAATAAAATAGAGTCCCATGTCTTGAATCGGGTCATCACGAAGGACACCAGATCGTGTTCATGTTAGGTCAAACTGAAAATACTAGATGGAACAGGTATTGATAAAATATTTTATCTCAATGAAATTAACCAAAGAAAATACGATACATGACACGAAGATTTGCTAACGCAGTGTAAACCTCTCCACTGAGGAAACTTCACTGCGTGGCTTTTAACGTAGCCAACACGAAAACCAATCCAATATTAATCAAAGGAGTTTACAATATACAAGTAGTGTTGTTCATAACAATCACTATCACTTAGCAACAAATGCTAACTTGATTTATAATTGTTCTAACTCTTAATTCAACATTCTAGGCAATCAATCTTCAACCTTCCTTTCTCTCAAATGAATCACTGATCTTGAGAGTGAGTATGAATGATTATGCAATATCACACATGAAACAAGTAAAGAGGGTTTTTAGAAAACGATTTGAACAAACCAAGTAGTTCAATAGAAAACAATTTATGCCGTCAAAAAACCACTCAAACTTTAGTTTTGAAACCTTTTTATAAGGGAGAAGAACTCCCCCTCAATCAAATCTTTTCTTAATAATTAATTAAGATAAACATGGAAAGGTTTAAAACAGTTTTTGAATATGCAATCGACATTTTCCTAAACAAGATCTCAAATTGATATGCATGTTAAAAACCACTTTAATGCAAAGAGATTATTGACTCAAAACAACCGATATGCATATCAATTTATACCAACTGATATGGAATGAATACACATTAAACTCAAGATCAGTGACTCGATTTGGCTTGATCTTTTCTTCAAGATCCGATCTTGTAATCTTTCTCTTTTCTTGAAGCTCCGGTTTCCTTGTCGTAATGGGAAATCATTTGTTGAATGGCAATTGGCCAATATACTTACAATCTCCCCTTTGGGCATTCCCATTCAACACATGATTTTTCCATCCTTTTGTCCTGCATGTTAGTTTTCACAGATAAACACTAATTACTAAACAAAGGGTGCTACTTGGATTAAGGAATCAGTTTCCATCCTTTTCCAGATCCAAGTTGCCAAAACAAAACAATATTATCTAATAATAGCAAGCATCCAACAACAAATAGTCTGTGCTTATGCACTTACAACCCAACAAGAAAAAAATAAACATTGTTTGATAGAAATTAAACTGCAGAAAACATAAATAGCAGAAAAATTAAAAGAGTTGTTACTTCTCCCCCTTTGAATGGGAAGGCACGTCAAATTCCTCACAAAGCCTGGTGACGTTGTCTAGAAACTCCTCTTCATCAATGGAATCCGAGCTCTCCTCCGGTGCAACAGGCTCCTGCATGGCGTTGGAAGGACGGGGAGCGTCAAACCCGGGAGGGTGGCGCTGCATGTTCCGGATCTCCTGTGTGAGGGTGGTCAGAGCATGACGAGTATGAACCAGAAGAGAATGCATGTCGTCCATGTCCGTCGTGAGACAAGCAAGTCGCCAGTCAGTCACCAAGATCTGGTCACGGAGAGTCTCCAGAGAGACAGGAGGAGGAGCAGCAGAAGATGTATGTGAAGAGGATGGGCGAGGAGGAGGACTCCGACTGCGTACACGGTGCATGCCAGGATGGAGAATCCCGGCTCTGACAGCGGCCTGACGGCCTTCTTCTGGAGGAGGCAGGCGGCGATGTCCTCCAAGTCGAGTGGTTTGTTTTGTGCGAACCATGGTGAGAGAAACCAGGTAGTGAATGAACCTGCACACAGAGACAACCAAGAATAAAATCCGAGGGAGACAAGAGAGGCTATATATATTGAAGAGTTAAGTTTAGGGAAAACCAAGGAACACACCGATTGGGATAGCGTCTCAATTGAAGAGAGAAGTTATGACAATTTATTTTTCCTAGATATACGCATGCAGAGAACGCCTCCCCCTCAACTTAGGCATAATCATTATGGAAATTAAGAGCAGCCAGAGGGCAAGCAAGGAAAGGAAACGAAGAGGCAAAAATATTCCCATAATCTGCAATTATATCACATGATCGTTTCCTTTGCTAAGTATCAAGGCAATGAATGCATTTGTCATATTGAAGAGAGAAAATATAGCATAGTTCAATCACAGAAAGCACAAATCACGTAGTGAAAGGAACCTAGTTCAGAGCACGAAGCATGATGTATTCTATCAACAAAAAGAATTGGGACTCATATTCAGACCATAGGGAATAACGCTGTGAGAAAAGTGAGTATAACCAGTATGTGGGGCTTAGAAATAAGTTTAATGACAGAGAGAAGGAGTGAAGTAGGAAAACTAACCATGTACACCAAGCTCATGATATTTCCTTGAGAAGGAGTAGGAAACATTGTTCCCAAGCACGGATTTGATTTGAGTCATTTATTGCTTTTATTTTGTGACAATTTGAACTCATGTAACAAGAATCTTCTCAGCAACTCCCAGAACAGATGTTCTTAGGGTACTAAACATAACAAGGATGCTCCATGGAGAGAGTCTCGAGTAGTTGTCAGCAATATTTTATTTTACGTGCAAAGATCACTCACCGACTCGTTTCTTGCAAACCTTAGAAAGTTCACCACAACTAAGGCCTGATTACTCGGAGAGATAGGATATAGTTATCCATTCTCGTTTCTTACAAACCCTAGAAAGTTCACCACAACTAGGACCTGATTACTTTGAGAAGAGGGAATGAATCATTTGAGCATTTTAAGCAGTTCCTCTACTTCACCGAATCTCTTTTGACAGGAAACACAAAGCATGCCCCCACATAGGCTATAAGTGAAGGTGCATAGTAAGGTTACGTGATTCAGTGACTAAACATGAGTACACAATTTTATTTGTCCAGAATAAGGCATGACAACAAAGTATAGCTGAAAATATGTACAATTCACTAGTGATTGTGGTCAAGGGATACTAGGATCAAAATTTTCTCAATCAATAGTGGACAGTCATTCTTGTGCATCAATGTTTAGAACATATCCCTAGTGCATTTCTCAACATCTCAAACCTAGCAGTGTCAAGAGGCTTAGTAAACAAATCAGCAAGTTGATTCTCAGTGGGTACAAAGCTTAACCCAAGTATGTTTTGTTCAACCAAATCCCTAATAAAATGATATCGAAGATCAATGTGCTTTGTTCGAGAGTGTTGAACAGGATTCTTGGTGATGTTGATAGCACTAGTGTTGTCACAAAAGATAGACAACTTACCTTGAGGGATGCCATAATCATGAAGCATTTGCTTCATCCAAAGCATTTGCGTGCAACAACTCCCAGCTGCAACATACTCAGCTTCTGCAGTAGAAAGAGAGATGCAATTTTGTTTCTTGCTGTGCCAGGCAACCAGATTGTTGCCTATGAAGAAACATCCCCCTGAAGTGCTTTTTCTGTCCTTTAAGTTTCCTCCCCAGTCAGCGTCAGAATATCCTGCAATTTCTACGTTAGTGTCAAAGGTATAGAAAATGCCACAGTCAATTGTACCCGAGATATATCTGATGATTCTTTTGACAGCTTCCATGTGTGAATCTTTAGGGTTAGCTTGAAAGCGAGCACACACTCCCACACTGTAAGAGATGTCAGGTCTGCTGGCAGTGAGATAGAGCAAACTCCCGATCATACTTCGATAGAGAGTAGGATCAACTGATTTTCCTTCATGATCTTCGCTCAACTTGGCAGTTGTACTCATGGGATTGGTCACTGTCTTCTTGGAAGCAAGACCGAATTTCTTGATCAGGTTCTCAGCGTATTTTGATTGAGAGAGAAACAAACCTGTGTCTATCTGCTTTACTTGCAATCCAAGAAAAAATGTTAGTTCACCACACATGCTCATTTCAAATTCACTTTCCATGACAGATTGAAATTCTTTGACAAGATATTTAGAGGTGGAACCAAACACAATGTCATCAACATACACTTGGGCAATGATAATGTCATTTTTGGTTCGTTTCACAAACAATGTTTTATCTATGGATCCTCTAGTATACCCTTTTCCCACAAGATGAGTGGATAGCCTCTCATACCAGGCTCGAGGAGCCTGCTTTAGCCCATACAAGGCTTTCTTGAGCCGGTAGACATGATCTAAGTTGTGTGGATCTTGGAAACCGGGGGGCTGTTCTACATAAACTTCCTCTTGAAGAAATCCATTCAGAAAGGCAGTTTTGACATCCATTTGAAACAATTTGAACCGGAGATGACAAGCAATGGATAGGAGTAATCTAACAGATTCCAACCTAGCTACAGGAGCAAATGTCTCGTCAAAGTCAAGTCCTTCAACCTGTGAATATCCCTGAGCAACTAGTCTGGCTTTATTCCTAATCACGTTTCCTTTTTCATCACTTTTATTTCTGAAAATCCACTTAGTTCCTATAACATTGCACTTACTAGGTCGTGGTACTAGGTACCATACATCATTCCTAGTAAACTGATTCAGTTCATCCTGCATAGCGCTAATCCAGTTATCATCCAACAAAGCTGCTTTAATATTTTTTGGTTCAACGATGGACACAAAACCAAAATGAGATATAATGTTCATGCTTACCAAATTTTCGGTAATAAAACACAGTAATACATTTTCTTCACTTACCTCGGAGGAACTTACCTGAACTGCAGCCTTTCTCCTTGTTATCGGACCATCTGTTAGATTGCCGATGATATCTTGAGTGGAGTGGTCTTTTTGAACTTGCTTGAACCCTCTTCTTTGGGTGGGAGCTGGTTCAAAAATGTTGTCATGGATTTCCTCTTCCTCTTCCTCAGATGATGTTTCAGTATTCTGTGATGGTGTGACCGAGAAGGGTGAGGTATCTGCAAATGTTACGTCCTGTTTCACACATTGATCATCAATAGAAACATTAATGGATTCCATCACAACACGAGTTCTTTTATTGTAAACCCTATACGCTCTACTGTTCAGAGAATACCCCAAGAACACCCCATCATCACTTCTAGCATCAAACTTACCGAGGTGCTCTCTATCTCGTAGAATGTAGCAAGGACTGCCAAACACATGAAAGTGTCCAACATTTGGCTTCTTACCTTTCCACAGCTCGTAGGCAGTTTGATCAGTACCTGGTATGAGGAATACTCTATTTATTGTATAGCAAGCAGTGCTAATCGCCTCAGCCCAAAAGTTTGTGCTTAAACCTGTAGCATGTAGCATTACTCGAGCCATGTCTAGCAATACCCTATTTTTCCTTTCCACTATCCCATTTTGTTGAGGAGTGATTGGAGCTGAGAACTCATGTGACACACCAAGCTCATGACAGTAGTTAGAAAAAGAGGCATTTTTAAATTCAGTTCCATTATCTGATCTTATTCTCACCAAGCAGTTATTAGATGACTGTTTCTCAATGATTAATTTTTGACTCAAATTCTTAAAGGACTCAAACGTTTCAGTTTTGTCTTTTAAGAAGTTTACCCAGATGTATCTTGAGAAATCATCCACAACCACTAGTATGTAGCTCTTACCTCCAAGACTTTCAGATTGAGCTGGTCCCATGAGATCCATGTGTAATAGGTCCAATACTTGTGTGGTTGTTGCAGAATTTATCACTCTGTGAGGTGCCTTAGTTTGCCTTCCCACCTTGCAGTCTCCACACATCTTGTCAGTTTTACCTTTTAAATTTGGCAAGCCTCGGACACATTGTTTGGAAGATAATTTCAGCAAGTCCTGATAGTTGACATGTCCCATCTTTCTGTGCCAAATTTCAAAGGTTTCCTCTGTGGATTTAACAGACAAACAAGACTGCAAACTAGAAGATTCATTAGCTTGAATGTGGTAACAGTTATCGACAGATCTCTTACCTCCCATGATACTTTCTCCTTTCTGATTTAGGACCAAACATCTCTGTTTGTTAAACCAGACATCTTCATAGTCGTCAGCCAAATGGCTGACACTAATCAGATTTGCAGTTAATCCTTCAACGAATAACACATTTTTAAGGTTAGGTATTCCTGGAGTGTTTACTGTACCTCGAGCTAGAATGTTAGCTTTCCTCCCATCTCCAAACGTGACTGATCCAGTGGTATTTTCATCCTCAAATGAAGTAAACCAGGTTTTGTCTCCAGTCATGTGTCTTGAGCAACCACTGTCTACATACCAAAAATCTCGTCGCTTGTCTGCTAATGCAGTTAAAGCTACTAAACAAGTTGCCTCAATGTGAGAGCGTTGATGAGTTTGGCTAGCACAAACAAAAAGACATGTATCATCAGTTTCATTAACAAGGGACCTATGATTTTTGCTTTCAATTTTTCTGGTCCAGACATCTTTTCTTCTTTCAGCTTGAGGATTCTTCTTAGAAACAATTTCAGTTAATTTGTTAATAAGTTCCTTTTGTTCTTTAAGCTCAACCTGTAAGGTTTCAACAGTACATTTTTCTTGAGAGAATTTTAAGTTTGAAAACCATTCATTACATCTAGGTCTGATATGGCCAATCTTACCACAGTGATGACAAGTAGGAATAAAGGTTCTAGGGTTTGCGTACCTGGGTTGACCAGTGGGGGATTCTTGGTCAAGTTTTACCTGAAGGTGTTGGTTTGAATTACCTTCCTTTATATTATTGACATGATCATCAATGGAGACATCTTTCTGCTCTACAGATGGTTTTGAGGCTCGTACGAACTTGGTGCTTTTGGAATTTTCTCCAGTGTATCCTAGCCCACATGTATCATGAGGAGCTTTTCCTGATCCGAGCAACTTGGACATGGAAGTGGAACTGATATCGAACTTGATGTATCTTTCTTGAGTTAATTTTAACTCGTGTTGAAGAGACTCATTTTTCGCCAACAATTCCAAGTTCAAGGCACTTTGTCCTTTAACATCCAGCTCTAGTAGTTTGATCCTGTTGAGAAACTCATTCTTTTCAGTCTTCCACGTCAGTATCTCTTGGTCACTTTGTGGATCTGCTGATTCACTCAAGAATTTGCTTTTCTCCAACTTCCATGCAAATTGTGAGGATTCGAATAGATGCTCCACCTTTTCTTTTTCAGTTTTCAGGAAGTCTACTTCTTTTTCCAAGCTCAAGTTTCTAATCAGAGTAGCCTTTGAAGCTTTGTAGAGTTGTTTGCAGCGGACATTTGTTTCATCATCATTAGAGAAATACTCGTCACTTTCAGAATCAGGCAACAGTGATGATACAAGGGCCACATTTTCAATTTCTTGAGATTCATCATCACTCCAAGTTGAAAGGAGAGACTTGTTGTTGCTGTTTCCAAGCTTCCTATTTCCACAGTCAGTAGATATATGACCAAAACCACCACATTCATAGCACTTTGGTTTTCCTGATGGATTTCCTTTGAAGCTTCCTCTTCCACTCTTACCATTGTAGTCATTATTGCTACCACTGCCAGTATAGTTATTCCTTCTGGGAGCATTTGCGTTTTTAGAGGAGTTCTTGCTTTTGAGAAATTTTTTGAATTCCTTTGTCAGTAGAGCTAGGTCCAGCGATCCTTCTTCCTCTTCAATTTCTTTCACAGCTTTGAAAGCTACACCCTTGTTTTTCTTCTCAGGTTTTAACCTCATCTCATAGGTTTTCAAATTTCCGATGAGCTCATCAAGTGGATAATCATCTATATCAAAAGAGTCCTCTATGCTAGTGACTTTTGAGTGAAATTTTTCTGGCAGAGCCCTGAGTATCTTTTTGACTATTTTATCTTCATCAAAAGGTGCTCCTAGACTGCGACACTGACCGGAAATCTTAAGAATTCTACCATGGAAGTCATCCACGGTTTCATCATCTGCCATGGTCATGGTTTCGAATTCAAAAATCAGTGCTTGCAGTTTCTGTGCACGTACCTTTTTATTTCCTTCGTAGGTAGTCTGTAGGAGATCCCATGCCTGCTTGGCAGTATCACAATGACTTATCCTCAGTTTTTTTCGCTCCGATAGGGCTGTGAAGATGCTGTTCTTAGCCTTGAAATCTGCTTGCAAGTCACGAACTTCTTCCTCAGTCCAGTCCTTCCTTGGTTTGGGAGTGGCAGTGGAAGAGCCTTCTTCTTTTGCTTTTGCCATAGGTACATTCCAGCCATTTTCTACGATGTTCCACACGTGTTCATCTTGAGCATAGAGGTATGACTTCATGTAAATCTTCCATTGAGTATATTTTTCACATCCACCTTCGAACCATGGAGGACTATTTATAGATCCCCCAGCAGCCCTATCACGTGAATGTTCCATCTTTCCTGGGATCTCTAGAGAGTTCTAGAACCCGCTCTGATGCCAAGTGAAAATACTAGATGGAACAGGTATTGATAAAATATTTTATCTCAATGAAATTAACCAAAGAAAATACGATACACGACACGAAGATTTGCTAACGCAGTGTAAACCTCTCCACTGAGGAAACTTCACTGCGTGGCTTTTAACGTAGCCAACACGAAAACCAATCCAATATTAATCAAAGGAGTTTACAATATACAAGTAGTGTTGTTCATAACAATCACTATCACTTAGCAACAAATGCTAACTTGATTTATAATTGTTCTAACTCTTAATTCAACATTCTAGGCAATCAATCTTCAACCTTCCTTTCTCTCAAATGAATCACTGATCTTGAGAGTGAGTATGAATGATTATGCAATATCACACATGAAACAAGTAAAGAGGGTTTTTAGAAAACGATTTGAACAAACCAAGTAGTTCAATAGAAAACAATTTATGCCGTCAAAAAACCACTCAAACTTTAGTTTTGAAACCTTTTTATAAGGGAGAAGAACTCCCCCTCAATCAAATCTTTTCTTAATAATTAATTAAGATAAACATGGAAAGGTTTAAAACAGTTTTTGAATATGCAATCGACATTTTCCTAAACAAGATCTCAAATTGATATGCATGTTAAAAACCACTTTAATGCAAAGAGATTATTGACTCAAAACAACCGATATGCATATCAATTTATACCAACTGATATGGAATGAATACACATTAAACTCAAGATCAGTGACTCGATTTGGCTTGATCTTTTCTTCAAGATCCGATCTTGTAATCTTTCTCTTTTCTTGAAGCTCCGGTTTCCTTGTCGTAATGGGAAATCATTTGTTGAATGGCAATGGGCCAATATACTTACACAAACCATACAGTAGATGTAAAAAAACTTGCAGTTCATGTGATTGATAGCTTCTGTCCTTAACTATACGACGCATGTTTTGGAGTTCTTCTCCACTGAAATCGTTTGATAGATAAAAGGATTGGGCTGATTGTCGAGATATGATCAATAACAAAAGCAATCATGTCAAGCATGTCGAACACCATAAGTGCCCAGGCTAGGCCTAAGCACGATTACTTGACGTGCGTATCAAGCATTATTTGGAGGGAAAAAATCTATGCGTTATCTTTTACGCTTTTGGTAATAAATATGCAAGGGGCGGGAAACCTACGCGCGACAACATTACGAACTTAACGAACTGTCTTTCTCGTTTTTGGTAACAAATATTAACAAAGAAGCCAACCACTGAGAGGCAACATAACGAACTTAACAGCTATATCGAATAAGGGATTAATCATCTTTGTCTTATTTAGTAAAAAATATTAACAAAATAATCAACCAACACGAGACTACTAAGATATTAATAGCAAATCGAGGATAATGGATCATCTATGTCGTTTGTGGTAACCAATAGGGATCAAGTGGCCAAATTATGGTTCAATGGTCGAGATGAAATTAGAATATAACTTCAAGTTTACATGAAAGATTTATAATGTGATCTACCCTAATTTTGAACTTCACCATATAGTCAATCACATACAACCTTATAGCAACTCCAACAGCTTCCCTATAATTTCTGTATTATAGGGAAGCAAAAGTAAAAACTTTAAGCAATTTTTCTTCTCAAACTCCAACAAATTTCCTATTTTACAGCAATCTCTAGAATCTCCATAATTGTTCCTTAAAGTTTTAGAGATTGCTGTAAATTTAGAGAATTTTGTTTTCTCTTTCTTCACAATCCCTAAAATATGGATAGTTATAGAGAATCTGTTGGAGCTAAAGAGACTAATTTTTCCCTAAAATAGAGAAAAAAACAAAATATGAGGAAGCTGTTGGAGTTGCTATACAACCAATGAATAGGGATCCGGATTTTCACCTAACCCACCTAAACTTGTTATTAGATAATAACATGTGGCTATTATAAAATTCGAGGATTCATGGTAAATTTGCGTTTAATTCATTTCCTTGTATAACTTTTTTTAAACTCTGTTTTGAATTTTCTAATATATATATTTAGAAAAAATATATTTATTTTTCATTTTTTTCCTTTTCATTCTCTTACGTAGAAAACATGTTTTGGTAATTAATAAAGAGGTATCTATAAGAAAAAGGAAAAACTTTCAAATCTAATGTAACAGTAGATTAGTTAATTCATACGTATTACTTTAGATAGGAAAGGTAGAAAACAACTTTATGACATAATCCAAATTCAATTAATGAATGGGCCAATTAATGTCACGCAACATAGATAAGGTGAATATAACCACGCTAAGTGGTTCAATGAATGCACTAGGTCACAATCCAATAAATTGATGGACCAATCAATGTTATGCTATATAAGAAATGCAATAGCTAAGGTGAATATAACCACGACAAGTGGTTTAGTGGATGTACTTTAGTCCCCCCATAAGAACGTTCAAAATGTGGAACCTCCACATTCTGTGTTCAAACGCTGGGTTGGTTTAGTGTTATTTACTGAATTATAACGTGGCCAGAGGAGAGGCTGCAATGCCTTATTGGCCGTTCGGGTCCCCAGCAGATTAGTCATTGGGCCTAGAAAGCCTTGAGAATACCGCAATCAATCTGAAAGGAGGGAGTGTAAAAGAAAAAAAACAAAACAAAACACAATTAAGGTGAATAACGATTTTAGATAGCCAAGTGGATTACCATATTAGAGAACTTCAACGACTTCTCCAATAATTCTCTATTTAGGGCTTTGAAAGTTAAAATCCCTATAATTTTTCTATCGTATCTTCAATTGCTTTTCTATTCTAATGTATTATACAATTAAATATGATATTACTTTTTAAATTATAAAATAAAATCAAATAATTTATGATGAAAATGAATATAATTTAAAGAGAGATGAGTTTGAGCACTAGAAATTAAATAAAAAAGATATAGTATCAAATTGATGTTAAATTTGATTCTAAATCTTAAACGATAAAGTAACAATAACACAATAAATGAAATATTTTCAATTATACACTAATTTGAATTATGTCCTTGTGGTCTCTCAATCTGAATCACTTGTTATTTGTTACCTATCATGAATAAAATGAAAAGAATGACAAAGTTTTAATGTTGGATATCGCAACACTAGTGATAATCATATAGGTTATGGTAGTCACATTTAAATATAAATGTCAGAGCTAGTCCCTTTGTTTGTGGGACTAAGTGACAGGACCCAAACCGAATTTCACTCTTAAACCTGAAACAGGCCATGTGGGGTCCACCTTAGAAGAAATTTTATCAAAAATTTGGCTGAGTTTCCCCTTAAAGTGGACTACCCAAATAAACAAACTTGGACAAAGAACTTAAATCATCGTCCCACCAACTACTTTACATTCTATATATATACATTCCAAGTACACCACTTATAAACATACTTAACAGTTTAGTAATCAGAGCAATTCTAAAAAATTAAGCCGATATATTACATAAGTAGGTTAAGTAATAACCTACAATAAAAAACTTAAGCGGTGGATCCTAAGCCTCGAATTCCTGAATGCACTACCTCAGCAATCTGAAATCTGGGCAGTTGAAAAATCGAAGGGCCCAGCGAAAAGCATTGAAAACCGTTAACTAGAGTGAGTGGACGAAAAAATAACTATTTCAAAGGAAATAAAAGAAGATTTAATGCTTTCCCAATTTTTATTATCTTAAAAACTAAGCATGCAGTAAGATCTCATGGAATACTCTTAATCCTCCTTTTTATTGAAATCTCAAATTGAAATCAAATCCTCTATAAATCATATCAAAATCCTTTCAAAACCTTCTCAAGATCCCTTAAAAATCCTGTCTCAAAACTCTTGAAATCTCAATAAATCATATAAGAAAATAGGCGATGACTAGAGGGAACTGCCAACTAGTCGTCTCATGCCACCTGGAGGGGACTGCAGACCAGGGACACATCGGAGAGTACTGCCGATCAGAAGAAGAGGTGATGGTTAGAAGGTACAACCGACTAACCATATAGTTAGAGGGTATTGCCTACTAACTATCTCATGCTATCTGGAGGGGTCTTCCGACCAAATGACGAATCGGAAGGTACTGCCGACCAAGTAATGCATGCATGCGCTATCATATTTACCTCCTCAATTCATAAACTGAACTCAATCTCTTTAAAATATTAAACTCATGAAATTTCGATAACTCGTTTATACTCAAATACTTCACTATCATACTCATAATTTCTCATAAACTCATTTCCTTTCCGAAAAGATATCTCAATAATGCAACCGTACTCATATACTTGAAAAATCAGTAATCCTCATACTATTTTCTTAATCAACCACTGTCCAAAAATCAAATCTCAATAAATCCATAACTTAAATAACTTGATAATTAATAAAAGCTCTCGGAAAAGAAAATTAATACTAATCTCGTAAATCACAAATAAATCTCATAAATCAAAGCTCATAAATAAATATATGCTCGAAAGTACTGCATGCATAATTTATTTTAGGAAAAAATTCTGCTTACTATCCTGTACTTTCAAGGGTTCGTTAGTTCAGTCTCTGCACTTCTAATTTAATCAGAAAAGTCCTCGCACTCTCTAATTTTATCAAATCGATCCATTTCCTCATCATTCCGTCAATTTCCTTTGTTTAGGTGCTGACGTGCCCGGACGCCGTCTGATCTGTCAGATTTGTGGGACCTTTCCACATGCAAAATTCCTAAGCTACCCCTGCAATATATCTCCCTCCCCTTTTCCAGACAAGCAGCCTAATTCCCATCTTCCTCAGCGATTCATCGCTGTGTTTCTTAACCGCAACCTTCCCATCCTCCCCACGCACACAATAATGGACCTGATCCCGTCCAGCTTCCCCATCCTCTCCTACGTCATGGACCGCCTTTCCACCGTTGGATCCAAGTCCGCCATCAGCAACATCTCTGACCTCGAGTCCGTTCAAATCAACGATGGCCAGGGAAAATTTCCAACATCTGAATCAAGTTTTTTTTTCCTTTCTATTTTTATAGCTTTTAGGTTTCTATTCAGAGAGAACTCGAGGAGAGAGAAACTAGATCTGGGATTCTCTCTCTCCTCCACCAGTGGGTATCCAGGCATAACCCCGCATCATCTCCACCACCATTGTGCTCAGCAACCTCCGACGATCCACTAGCAGCCTCTCCGTCGTCGGGCGATGGCCGAAAGTAACCCACGAGCCGCCGCCGTAAGCACCCAGAATCTTCTTTGGGCACCCATGACCCCTGCTTTCTTCTCCGGTACATGACCTATGTCGTTCCCCACCACTCAATCAATCCGAACCATAAGCAATGATGAACGACAAGTCGGTCATGGTGTTAGCCAAATAGTCACCCTCAAGTATAAGGGCCAAGTTATAGTATAAGGATTATGAGTAGGGGATATTGTACCCAAGGGATTGGAAAATCCCACTCTAGCTAAGGAAAACCTAGAGGATGCTAAATGAATATGCAAATGTACAAGTCATAAACAAGAGCTCACAAGTGAACCAAAGTTCATGATGAATATATGAAAGATGGTGTAGTGGTTTGATTTTTGGATTTGAAAATGGTTTCAAATCAAATTAACACAAAATGAAACTTGAAATGTAAACTAGGCTATGTTAAACTAGATGTGATAAAATGGATGGAAGTTAGAGCTTTAGGTTGTTCACCATAGCCTCCCTTGCATGCATTGATGTTCAAACTATAAGTAATGCAATCCCAAATATCCAATTACCCTCTTAGCATCTGGATAAGATTACTAAGGCCTAAACTCCTTTTATTTTATCAATTTCCACCGGATAAGTGCGAAACTAACTACCCAAGAACAAGTTATATTATCGGATAAGTATCAATTCTTTGCTCCTAGATGCATAAAGATTTGAGTTTAGATCATCAAGTAAGCAAACCAATCCTAGATCTAAGTGATTTTAACTCACTACTCTCACATACACACCTAGTGTGCTATCATGCTTTCAATGTCCAAAGCTAGCTATTCTCTAAACATTGTTCATGTAATGACAAATGCAAAGTATTCAAATCAGCTGGATTCAAATACAAGCATTCACTTCTTAAATTAGCATGTGAAGATGATCATGGAAAATGCATCAAATTAGACTTAAACATCAATTCATTACAAGTTTGGCTAGGGCTGTCAACCCTAGCCCCAACAAACTAACTACTCACTCATAATCAAATACATAAGCTTCAACATGTTTATAAACATCAAACTAAAAAGTAGGAATAGAGAAGAGACTAGTGATAATCAAGTTGAGGATGGTGTAGATGAACTCATGAAGGCATTGACATGGTGAAAATGGTGATGGTGATAATGATTCCTCAAGTGATGCTAGACTCCTCTCATTCTTCTTCAAAGGTTGATGATGGAATATGAGACGTAGAGATGATCAAGTGGTGAAATGGTGGAGTGGTGAAGCTTTTTGTCTATGAAATGGAATGGGTAGATGGAAAAGATGATGAAGGTTGTGGTGGTGGTAATGGAGGTTATGAATTGATGGTAGTGGTGATAGAGGTTTTGTGGAGGAGATGATAGTGGTGATGGAGGTTTTGTGGAGAAGATAATAGTGGATTGTGTAGAGAATATAGAGAGAAAAAGATGTTATGGAGTGGTATGGGTGGTTTTGGGTCACCAAAGTCAATTTGGCAACCAAAGGGGAGAAGGTGCATAGGGATGCCTATTATCCAAAGGATAATATAATGGACTAATCTTGCCATAATCTTGTAGGATTCTTCTAGGGCTCTCCTTGATAATTTCAGCATCATAGGCCTTCCAAAAATGCACAAGAAATCCGTTCAAAGAAGGTTCTAGGCCAAATTGCCATGTTTTCTGCTCCTGAAGCTTCCTTCAATTGAATCTCCATTGTGACTTCGGAATTGGCCTTCGACTTCTTCATATCAAATGTTCCTTGATAAGTGTAGATCATCCTGGTAAAATTTCGGAGCTTATTTCACCGTGGTTTGGCCAAAAATGCTGCCGGAATCGGTACAGGTCCGGTTTTGCCGGTTTTTCTTCTTTTAGTCAGAAACTTGGACCGATCTTTTAAAGGCTTTACACTCTGAAATAGCTCTTGAACTCTTCATAAGAAATGATCATTAGGATGTCTAAAATAGATCTAAAAAGTTTCAACTCATTTGGAGTTCGTTTGATCAGGTTGCCGCCCCTCTTTTCTTGTCTAGCTCGCTTTCTCCTAGCCTGAGTAGAAAAATGTGCTAATTAAGGTTGACTTTTTAGTGCATTTCCATGCTTCTCCATAATTTTCTAGCATGATAAGGAAAATAAATATATATAAATAAACACAAAGGTTAAGTAAAAGTACAAGATTAGGGGAATAATGGAATTGGATTAGTCAACATTAAATTGGACTTTAGAACAAGTAATTTCCATGTTTTAGGGCACAAATATGTATATGAATTATGATCCAACAAATACCCCCAAACTTGAACTTTGCTTTCCTCAAGCAAACTAACCCAAATCTGACACTACAACAACTATCTAATCCTTCCAACAATTCCTCAAAGAACACAATATAGATAGGGCATGGAAATCAAGTTAAGTCTTAAAGCTTCATGGATCAAATGCTTGCGTTTTGAAATGTGTAACATGTCTCTAATTTTTCATTTCAATGTACCAAAATTGAGAATGCATGTCAAACTATGTTAACCATAAACTCACAAGATATTCACTCTATTTTTCACACAAGTGTTTAGGAGTTAACTATTCTACACTCAAAACAATCTCATGCAATACCGGCCGCCATATGCTTGCTCTTCAATCTTATCTCCACTTATCCACAAAATCACATCTTGGATGAAAAAAGACTTTTATTGGATGTAATGAGACTTAGGGTGAGGCATTGAAGAAATGAAATGGAATGGAAAAATAATTTTCAAGCAACTTAATAAGCAACAATCCTTTTGAGATTAAGAACTTAAGAACTAAAGATGCTCAAAATTTCCACTTTCTTACCACTCCCCCAAACTTGAACAAAAACTAATTATTGAATTGAAATAACATTCTTTTGAGATTTTCTTTTATTTCTCCTCTTTTTGCTTTCTTTTCAACTTTTTTTTTCTTTTTCCTTTTTCTTTTCACTAATATAAAGTAAAATTGCAAAACAAAGAATACCCCCACACTTATTCTTTTTCGAGTACCCCCAAACTTGTTTCTTTTAGCATCATGACATAAACAATCTCGTATTGCTTATTAAGTAAACTTGAAAGGGTAAGACAAGTGTTTAAGTTAAAGGGACAGACATTTGTGGTGTGAAGAATTGAACGACTAAGTACACAAAGGCTCAAAATGGCAGTCTAAGGATATTCAATCTTTTGGGACATACTCATTTGGCCATGGTGGATTCCTAGTTGCCTAAATCATTTTCACAATGTAAAATTGAGACAAAGAGTTTCGAAAGATATGAAGCAAATTCTAGAGATGCAAAGCAAATGAGATGTTCACTCATGAAAAATTAGTGCTTAGAACTATGCATGCACTTCAATTAAGCTCAAATACTCACAACATGGCATGTAATAGCTCCCACAAGTCTCACTATGCTTCTCTAGCTCAATATTAATATGACAAATATAGATATAAATGAAATCAAACACTTCATCCATAATGGTTTATTTTGAAAAATAAAGCTCATAAGACCCAACCATGCTTTCTGGCCCATATTTATATTAAGCTCAAGTTCATCATTGATGTTGCAAGGAACCTAAAAGAAACACAAAAGTACTAGAAAAGAAAAGAATAATTATTTTTTTTGAATATAAAACACTAACACACATTCCCCCCACACTTGAACTTAACATTGTCCCCAATGTTACAAAGTATTTTCTTGAAAACAATTTCAATGAAAAAGTCTAAGCATGGAGAGGAAGAGCTAACACACATTTACACACAAAGAATACAAACAAACTAATAACTAAGTAAGAAATAAGAAATTTAATGTAAAAGAAGGTTTAGAATTTGCTCCCCCTTGTAGACCACAAGTGCTCCAAAAGTCACCAAAAATTAATCACCCACTACAAGGCATGAAAGCCTTACAATCCAATGCTATCAAATTTGGTGATGCTATTTCAAAAAGGTGGCTTCAAGGGAACTCATCATCCTTCCCTTGCTTCATAAGCATGGCTACCTCCAAGTAGGGCTTTGCTTTAAGGACATCTTACCGGTCCGTTGATTCTCCAAATCAATAAAAAGGAACAAGAGGAGCATCCATGAAGTACATGACCTCCTCTTCAACTCCCAAGCTAGCTATCAAGTAAGGCTTCAATCGGTGGCCATTAACCTTGAATGTGCTACCATTACTTGGGTTCTTGATCTCAACCAATGACTAAAATATCGAGTATCGAGGAAATATCGATAGTCCGGAAAATGGAAATTTCGACGGAAATATCTAGGATATATCGATATCGGTAAGTAATTGAGAAAAATGATGTAAATTTGAATAAAAACATGGAAATTTTACATGAAACTTTTAGAAATGTTTATTAATTATCTACTATATTTCACAAGAAACCTTGAATAAACATTATTATATAGTAAGTTGTACTAACTTAAGGTGAAATAATAAATGTTGAATCGTTGACAATTTTCTAAAATTTACTTTAAACATCTCAATTTTTCTTTTTTTAAAATATGAAAGGTGCAACCAATGAGTAAATTTGACTCAATTTATGAGTAATTTTTAAAGGTTGTTATAAAAATTTCGAACTGTTGGTGAATAGAAATGTAAGTAAAAATTATTCTCAAAAAAGAAAAAGAAAATGTAAGTAAAAGATGAGAGTTGTAAATTTGTTATTAGACACAAACCTCAGTTATCAGATTCATTACATACTACGTTTATATATTTAAAGTTGCAATTTATACGCATATGCAAGGGTAGCAGAGATGATCGATCTAGTCAATCAAGTGAATCCAGCTAAGCTGGGTTCGAACCCCGGTGGCTGCAAATTGGCTTTTTTGAGAGGAATTTTATTCCAACTAAAAGTCAATCACGTGGTAGTGACGTGGCAGGTGAGAAATTGGTCTTAATATGGAAGATTCCGGAAGGCACGCCAAAATATCGTCATTATATCGAAGATTTCCCGATATTTTGCTAAATTTTCGGAAATATCGAAAATTTCTGACAAAATTTAATTGGAATGACCCCAAAATATCGGCACATCAAAAAAACTGTTTTAGGGAATCAGAAATTGAGAGATAATTGAGAGATAATCGCTGTGTATTCTCATTGATAATAGGGGGCCTCTTTATATAGAGGATTACAATGCATAGAATCTCAATCATACAAGGAAAGATAATCTCTAGATTCTTCTAATTAAACCCTATTACCACTAGGTCAAGTAACCTAGAGTTTGGGCCAAACACAAATAGAGATATCCTTAAACACTTCCCCTTGTGTTGTCCAAACGCGGTGCTTTTCTCGTTGCCTCGTTAAAAACCTTGCTGAGTAACAAAAACCCAGTGGGACAAAAATAACCTCGGTCGAAGGGGAAAAAGAGCACAACACACCCTTCACGTTTCGAGGTGAACATGTAGACATCTCTCCCTGATGTCTGCATCTCCCCCTGATGACTACGGTCATGGGAGTCCGGGTAACTTCCGCAAACGATGCTACCAACATGTCTCTCGAAAGTGGAATTTAGGCAATGACTTAGTGAGCAAGTCTACCACACTGTCCTCAGATTGAACCTAGTTCACTTTGATCTCGAGGAGAGTCTGTTGTTGCTGATTATGCTTGGTGTTATCGCTTTTGATGTAGCCTTGCCTCATTTGTTCAAAACAAACAACATTATCCTAAATGATCGTAGGCTCATCTGTGGTAGACTTCAAACCGCAATTGTTCAAACATGCGTAATTATGGATCCAATCCATATACATTCACGAACCACTTCGTGAAGAGCAATGATCTCTGCATTGTTCGAAGATATAGCGACTAGGGTCTATTTTGTAGACCTCCAAGATATCACGGTCTTTTCCCATGGTGAACACTTAACCGGATTGGGAATGACCTTTGTGTGGGTCAGAGAGATATCCAATATCAGCAAAACCTTCCAAAACACATGTTGTTTTGGGATGGGGATAATGGACGCAGGCCAGTGTTGGTGGCGTTCTTGGTGTGTGATGGGTCCGAATCCATCATCTTTCTGTAGGGATAAAGCATGCCCATATCAATCGTACATCTCCAGTATCGAAAGATATCTTTTACTCCAATCTAATGGCATTGCGTTGGCGCAGAGCTATATCTAGCTAACAAGTTCATTGTAAACGAGATGTCCGGTCTTGTGCATTTAGCTAAGTACAATAATGCGCCTATTGTACTCAAGTAAGGCACTCCTGCCTCTAGCACATCTTCATTATCATCCTTCGAATGAAGAGGATCCTTTTCAGGATCAAGACTATGGACGATCATGGGGGTGCTTGAAGGCTTGACCTTGTCAAAACGCCTAAGCATCTCTCAACACTATGCTCAAGTTCCAAACTTAGATATAATCGTGTTCTCCCAAAATCCTTCATCTCAAAATTGGATTTCAAGTGTTCAGCGGTTTCCCTTAACTCTTTAAGGGCTTCTAATGAAGATCATGTCCAACATGAACCGCGTTAGAGTCCGAAACTTGTTATCGAAACGCGTGGGCACATCCCTTCCCAATCAAGTAGTCACTTTAGTGAGCATTTCAACCTTATTGTAAACGCGCTCCGTGGTCTAGAGCCACTTGACTTGCGTAAATGAAGTCCACCATGAACCTTCATGTATATTTTGTATCTAGATCCCATAGAGATACGAAGTGACCACATTTGTAAGCTGCATAATCAGTTATTCGGAAACTACCAAACTGACAGGGTAGTGGAGTGCAATGACATCCATTACGAGAGAATATGTCTCATCGTAGTCGATTCCAGGCCGTTTTGTGAGATGCCTTGCGCCATAAGGCGAGATTGCCATCTCTTTTTCTCATCACGCTTTCTAACAAAGACCCATTAGTCAATAGGTTTTATGTCAGGAGGTGTTGGCATCACTGGCTCAAAAACCTTCCTCTTCGTTAGAGAATCCAACTTAACCTGGATCGCATCTTTCCATTTAGGCCAGATTTCTCTACGTTGGCTTTCATTTATCAACGGAACGTGGTTCGATATCATCTGACTCAACAAACTCATGCGCAACGAAATCATCAATTATGATGGAGTTTCTATCCCACGTCTCATGTACACTAGTGTAATTTTCATAGAGCTCTATATTATCAGGAATAGGTTCTGACCTTGAGGCGTCCCCCAACGATAACCATAACCCGGAAGATACTCATGAGACTGATTTTGAGTGTCGATGATCAAAGGACTGCAATGTGCCAAAGTATCCTTCGAACCCACGGGCCTCCCACGTATCCTAGCTGGGGCCATGGCCTATAAAGCCAGAGTGCCACTCTCATTGGCGTTGGCGCCATGCCTACCTCCGTGTAGGGTGGCGCTACGTCCCCTCGTAGGGACGTACTTGCTTGCAGGCATGTTTGCAGCATATTTGTGTGATCTCGTCACTTTAATAAGGATCAAGATGATACATAGTGGGGACAGACCACGACAATTCTTGTCATTCCTGTTGAACATTCATGTTCTTATCTCCCCCTAACGACGGGAAGACTGTCTCATCAAAGTGACATCCGCAAATCTAGCGGTAAGGAGATCGCCTAGCAAGGGCATGAAGTGGCGGACGATTGTTGGAGTCTCAAATCCAACGTAGTTGCCCATTCGTCTGTATGGACCCATCATAGAGCGCTGTGGCGGCGCAATTGGCACATAAATGGCACACTCAAATATGCGTAAGTACGATACTTGTACCCATTCAGTAGCTGTAACGCCGAGGTAGATTGAGTGGCGGTAGGTCGTAGACGAATTAGCATAGCTGCATGCGATATTGCATCACCCCAAGCGGATATAAGGAGATTGGTGCGCATTACCAATGTCTTGACTACCATCGTAGTCGTTTCCGTGAGACCATTTGGGTGTGCACATGGGAATATGATGTCCAACATCAGTCCCATTGGAATAACCATCGAAAGTCTTCGATGTAAACTCTCTAGCATCGTCAAGTCCAATTGACGGAATAGGATGATCCGGGGAGTGAGCCCGTTGTCATATGATATTTGCTAGGAGTGCAGCATAAGCAGCATTACAAGTAGACAATGGCACAACACGTGACCAGCGTGTTTACGTGTCAACCAATCATCATGAGATATTTAAACGTTCGCAAGTTGGTTGAATCAGTCCACAGAATCCCTATGGATTCTATGTAAGAACAAAATGAGTATTTTCATATCCTTTGCATAGGACGGTCTCAGTCCTAATTTCCCTAAGGAACGGGCTTTGTAAAACGAGCGAGAGGCTTTAGAAGCAACCAATGAGAATTTTGGTTGGGCCTGAGCGTCTGAAACGCTATTTTGAAGCAAGTTGGTGATTGCATCATCACCTGGGGCGCCATCACCATGATGGACGCCATCCATGGCATCATGGATAGGGACTACGCCAGCCCTAGGCTGGTGGTGGACGGAGGCGGTGCCCTAGGCAACAACGTCGGTCACACTTGGTCTAGGAATCAACCTTTGATTCATGCTTCATTTAGCTCGAGAGAAAAGATGTCCATGTGAAGTCTTTCGTAGACGGATCATCATATCATGACTAGGATGACCTATCCTGTCGTGACAAAGCCAATATGTGTCTAAATCCAAGAGATCCTCTCTCATGACTTTATTGGATTAATAGCTCGAATAGTGACATAGAGTCCACTAGAGAAATACATAAACTTCTCTAAGATGCGCTTTTGTTCGCAATCATTAGAGGTATTGCAAAGGAACTCATTTCCGTTCTCTACATGCGTTTTCGCATGGAATCCGTTGGCTATTCATAGGGTACGATTTGCCCTAAGAGCGTAGAGATTTTTTGCGACAGTAATCAAGATGCCTTTTGGCAAGGGGAACTTGAGCTATTCCATGTCCTTGAATTAATACTGATGACCCAGCCATCGTAGTCACAAAATAATATGCTCAGAATCAAAATTGAGTCAGAATGAAAAGAACTCAAAATTTTATTCATAAGCCAACGAAATACATCATTGTCTCTTAACCATTAGGGGAATCTAATCCAAATGCTAGCTAATGCAAAACAAAGGTAGTCGTTTGACTTCTTTCGGTAACTCCAAAATAAATATGACCAAGTGAGTAGAGAGATGTCGGTGGAGCAAAGCTCGCTTAAGTACCACTTATCTCAAAACCTTCCTAGACATCACACTCATTTTGGATGAGCCTATGTGAAGAAAAACTAAACCAATGACATTTACTACAAAGTATATGGCAATTGCCTATTACATCTCTTGGAAAAATAAAAACTGAAACAGAATTGGCGATCTATTGATCCCAGCCAGATTTGTAGTCTTCAACCCTTCATTCTAGATCATCTTCTTGACCTTCTTGTTCCACATAGTGAGTTTCTCTTGCTTCACAATATGCTTTGTAGGCGGTGACAATTTCTTCACGAGCTCTACAAATGTGTGCCCAATGATCAGACACTCCACATCGAGAACATACATCTCTTTGCTCAAACTCCATTGATTGAGGCGCTTTGAAAGCTTTATTTAGATAGCTCTTAGTGTTGGTGGCGCCACCAACATGGTCAGAGGCGTTGCCTCCCTCTCTCTTTCCACGTTGACCTCCTCGGTTCCGTGTTTGTCTATTTTGGCGATTACCTTCCCAAGTAGAGCGATTATATGGACCAGAACGTCCAGAAGTATCCCTAAGATTAGGGTTTCGCTCTTGGCGCCCTCTCTTTGGGACGCGACTATAATTGGATTCCGGAATATGCTCTGTCCCCACGGATCTCAAATTATAGTTCTTCACAAGGATGTTGTCATGCTTTTCAGCGACATTCATAGCTCCAATGAGCTCATGAAACCTTGTGATTCGTCTTGCATTAACATTGATTCGATAGTTCTTAGCAACCATCAATGTAGAGACGGGGAAAGTAGAGAGAGTCTTCTCAATCAACATCGCATGTGTGATCTCTTTACCACAGAATTCCATTAAGGATTTAATGCGAAGTGCTTCCGAGTTGTAGTCAAGAACTGACTTGAAATCACAGAAGCGGAGGCTATGCCATCTCACTTCTAGGTCAGAAGCAGGGAGTCACGGACGTTGTCAAATCTTTCTTCGAGTGAGACCCACAGTCTTCTGGGGTCTTCTTCTTTCATACACTCGTACTGGAGCGAATCATCCATATGACGAGTCATTAGGATGATGGCTTTCGCCTTATTTGCCTCTAAGGCTGCTCTATTTGATTCCAAAGCTTGAGCTTGCTCAACAGTTAGCACGTCCTGGCTAGGCTCGAGAATCATATCCAGGATTCCATCGGCCTTGAGATGCTGGCGGACATCACGAACCCACCTGTGATATCCAGAGCTAGTTGTTCCCAATAGAGCAAAGTCCAATTTGTTCAGGTTACTCATCCTGAAAGAGAACAAGAAATTAGGGTTAGTTTCGGAGCGGAAAAAGCTACCACGAAAACATATAAAATTCCTGAGCGTAATCGCTTCCAAGAAATTAGGAATTTCCGAGCGTAGTCTCTTCCAAGAAATTCGATTCCAAGAGGGGTTGGATTAGATCGAAACAATGATGTTTGCGGTCGATTGTTTTATCTCAACAAACTCTAAGTTTGGAGGACTCTACAAGCTCCAAGCTTGGAGTGAGCACAAACCCCCACAGTTCGGCTTAATTTGGTCTCCCCTAAGATGAAGAAAGGGGGGTAGAAGAAGGGATGTTGGAAGTCCCCGAGAAAAAGGAAGAGGAAAACAAAAAAAAAAAAAACTTCCAAAAACGGGAATTAAAAGAACCTTGAAAACATACCTCAAAAGGTGTCAAAACTTTGCTGGAAAAATCGCCGGAAATTTGGTCGCCGGAGGTGGCCGGCGGTGGTCGCTGGTCGGAGCTGCTGCAGGGCTGCTGCGCAGCGCTTGCAGGGCTTGTGGAGGGGGCTGTCGGCAGATGTCGGCAGACGCTCGGCAGGTGCTCGGCAGGCTCTCGGCAGATGTCGGCAGGTTCGTGCAGGCTCCTCGGCAGGTGCGTGCAGGCACTAGGCAGACGCTCGGCAGGTCTGGGCAGCAGGGGCAGGGGCGCGCGCAGGCTTGTGCGGGGCCTAGGGCAGGTTCTATCGACAGATGTCGATAGGAGCTCGGCAGATGCGGGCAGGCCAGGTACAGGGGCTTCCGGTAGTGAGGCTAACCCAAGCGGTTCAGCCTATTCCGGCGGCCAGTTCAGGCGGTTTCCGGCCAGTTCCGGTGGTTCAGCCGCCGGTTCTGGGTTCCTTGAGGCTAGGGCTTCAATATGTGGGGCGGTGGATGTTGGAATTTGAGGGCTATGAAATTAAGGTTTCAGGGTTAGTGCTTCGTGCTGATAACGTGTTTTAGGGAATCAGAAATTGAGAGATAATCGCTGTGTATTCTCATTGATAATAGGGGCCTCTTTATATAGAGGATTACAATGCATAGAATCTCAATCATACAAGGAAAGATAATCTCTAGATTCTTCTAATTAAACCCTATTACCACTAGGTCAAGTAACCTAGAGTTTGGGCCAAACACAAATAGAGATATCCTTAAACACTCCCCCTTGTGTTGTCCAAACATGGTGCTTTTCTCGTTGCCTCGTTAAAAACCTTGCCGAGTAACAAAAACTCAGTGAGACAAAAATAACCTCGGTCGAAGGGGAAAAAGAGCACAACACACCCTTCACGTTTCGAGGGTTTGATTTTTCAGTCCTTGATCTCAACGGCACCATGGGGAAAAACTTGCACAACTTCAAAGGGACCATACCACCTTGATCTAAGCTTTCCCAGAAAGAGTTTGAGCCTTGAGTTATGGAGGAGAACAAGTTGCCCTTCCTCAAATGTCTTCTTGATCAACTTCTTGTCATGATAGACCTTGGTTCTCTCCTTGTATAGCTTGGCATTCTCATATGCCTCCATTCTAATTTCATCAAGCTCACATAGATCAAGTTTCCTCTTCTCTCCCGCCTTAGCAAGATCAAAATTGAACTTCTTGATAGCCTAATACGCTTTATGCTCCAATTCCACCGGAAAATGACATGCTTTTCCATAAACCAACCAATAAGGTGACATGCCAAGTGGAGTCTTGTAGGCGGTCCGGTATGCCCAAAGTGCATCTCCAAGCTTGGTGCTCCAATCTTTCCTTGTGATCCCTACAACCTTCTCTAGAATGCTCTTGATCTCCCGGTTTGAGATTTCAACTTGACCACTCGTTTGAGGATGGTAGGGAGTGCCAACCTTGTGCTTGATGTCATACTTCTTGCATAGAGCTTCAAAATGCTTGTTGAGAAAGTGAGATCCTCCATCACTTATGATGGCTCTTGGAGTGCCATATCTTTGGAAAATGTTCTCAATTTGAGCACAACATTGTGATCATTCTTGGCACTTGCAATTACTTCTACCCACTTTGAAACATAGTCAACTCTAACAAAGATGAATTGGTTGCCATAAGAGCTTAGGAATGGTCCCATGAAGTCAATGCCCCAACAATCAAAAATTTCTACTTCCATGATGTTGGTGAGGGGAATTTGATTCCTTGAAGCAATGTTACCACTTCTTTGACATCTATCACAAGTACTAACATAGGCATGTGCATCTTTGAAAAGAGTAGGCCAATAAAAACCACAACTTAGTACCTTGAATGTCGTCTTCTTCCCTCCAAAAGGACCTCCACAAGCAAGTGTATGGCAATGGGAAATGATACTAGGAACCTTCTCTTGAGCTATGCATCTTCTCAACATTTGATCCTTGCCAAACTTGAACAAATATGGGTCATCCCACAAATAATGGCGTGCTTCCTTGAGGAATCGCTTCCTTCCTTGATAATCAAGCTCAATTGGAATGTATTTCCCTTCACTTGCATGGTAGTTCACCAAATTAGCAAACCATGGGAGCTCTTTGACATTGATGTTGAACAATTGCTCATCCGGAAAAGTGTCCTTCAAAGGAATGGAGGAGTCATCACCTCCTTCAACCAATCTTGACAAATGATCCACCACTTTGTTTTCTTTCCCCGGTTTCTCTTTGATCTCAATATCAAACTCTAGCAACAACAAAATCCATCTTATCAATCTTGGCTTAGCCTCTTTCTTTGACAAAAGATACTTCAAGGCACTATGATCCGTGTGCACAACAACTTTGGTACCAAGCAAATAGCTTCTAAACTTCTCAAGAGCAAAGATAATTGCAAGAAGTTCTTTCTCCGTTGTGGTGTAGTTAATTTGTGCAACATTCAAGGTATGACTAGCATAGTAAATAGCATGAAGTACCTTCTCCTTCTTTTGAGCCAAAACCGCTCCCATAGCATAATCCAAAGCATCACACATTAACTCAAAAGGAAGAGACCAATCCGGTGCAATCATGATAGGAGCTTGAGTGAGCATCACCTTGATTGTCTCAAATGCTTTCAAACAATGTTCATCAAACACAAAAGGAGCATCTTTGGCTAGCAAATCATAAAGGGACTTTGAGATCTTGGAGAAATCCTTCATGTACCTTCTATAGAAACCGGCATGTCCAAGAAAGCTTCTAATTGCTTTGACATTGTGTAGAGGTGGTAACTTGGAAATGAGCTCCACCTTGGCCTTGTCAACTTCCATTTCTCTTGCACTCACCACATGCCCAAGAAAAATTCCATCATTCACCATGAAGTGGCACTTCTCCCAATTCAAGACTAGGTTGCAATCTTCACATCTTTGAAGCACAAGTGCCAAATGGTGTAGGCATTGATCAAATGAATCCCCAAAGATACTAAAGTCATCCATGAACACTTCAATGAATCTCTCCACCATATCACTAAAAATGGAAATCATGCACCTTTGGAAAGTTGTCGGTGCATTGCACAAACCGAATGCCATTCTTCTATAGACAAAGGTGCCATATGGACAAGTGAAGGTGGTCTTGTCTTGGTCTTCCAGAGCAATGGGGATTTAATTGTAGCCACTATACCCATCAAGAAAGTAATAATACTCATGGCCGACAAGTTTCTCTAGCATTTGATCAATGAATGGCAATGGAAAGTGATCCTTTCTTGTGGCATTGTTGAGCTTCCGGTAATCTATGCACACTCTCCACCCATTTGCTACTCTTTGAGGGACAAGCTCTCCCTTTTCATTGGCCACAACCGTCATGCCACTCTTCTTAGGAACCACTTGAACCGGTGACACCCACTTTGAATCAGAAATGGGGTAGATGACACCAACATCAAGTAGCTTCATTACTTTCTTCCTTACTACTTCTTGCATTGGAGGATTGAGCCTCCTTTGTGGATCTCTCCTAAGCTTGATATCATCTTCAAGGAGGATCTTATGCATGCACATACATGGACTTATGTCTTTGATATCGACAATAGTCCAACCAATAGCCTCCTTGTGATCATCGAACACCGTAAGTAGCTTTTGTTCTTGCAAATCACTCAAACATGAAGAGATAATTACGGGCAACTTGTGGTTTTCACCAATAAAAGCATACTTTAAATGAGAAGGGAGTGGTTTCATGTCAAGAGTAGGTGGACATTTAATTGATGGAAGTAAAGGAGTAGAGTTAGTAAGAGGTACCTCAACCTTTGATTGCAAATGTGGAGTGCAAGGCCTTAAAGCTTCAGGTGTAAGCTCAGCTTCTTTGGTTGCCTCCTCAATGAACTCTATGCCATTATGATGCAAACATGTCTCCAATGGATCTTGAGATGCATTTTCAATGAAAGTTTTCTCCACCATCTTGTCAATACCATCCAAAACATCAATCCGGAAACAATCATAGGCATTTGATGGCTTACTCATTGCATCAAAGATTCTAAAAAGCAATGGTAGTATCATGAACGGTCATAGTCATCAAGCCCTCCTTGACATCAATTTTAGTACCGGCGGTTGCCATAAATGCTCTCCCAAGGATGATAGACAACTCTTTTTCATAAAGATGAGCCTCTTCCATGTCTAGAATGATGAAATCCGCCGGTAGGATCAAGTCTTCTACCTTCACAAGAACATCTTCCACAACCCCTCTTGGGTAAACAACACTCCTATCCACCATTTGCAAAGAGATAGCAATGGGCCGGATTTCACCAATTTCAAGAGACTCATAGATGCTATAAGGCATTAAGTTGATACTAGCACCCAAATCCATCAAAGCTTTATCAAAGAAAGTTTTACCTATTCTGCATGGAACGGTGAATGAACCCGAATCTAGCTTTCAACTTTGGTGGAAGTTTCCTTTGCAAAACCGCAACTTCTTCACTTAGACACACTTTCTCATCCTTCTCAAACTTCCTCTTCTGGGTACATAGCTCCTTGAAAAACTTGGCATATGTAGGAATGGTTTTAATTGCATCCAAAAGAGGGATATTAATCTCCACCTTCCTAAATAAGTCAAGAAACTCCTTCTTCACCTTCTCATTCTTTTGCTTCAATGACTCTTTCCTTTGAAATTGAGGATAAGGAAGGGAAACTTCTTTCTCTTGAACTATCTTCATAGGAGGATTGAAAGTGATACCTCTCTTGAATGGTCTTTCGGTTGAAGTAGAACATTCTTTGTCATGAGTTCCGGCCTTGGTATTAAGTTTATTCTTCAAGGCTTCCTCTTGCCCTTCTTCTTCTTCCTCCAAAGCTACTCTCAAACCCAAAGGTTTGTCAAAGGCATTCGTCTTCTCATTCAAATCTTCTTCTTCATCATCATTAAACCCCAAGATGACTTCTCCATGTGACAACTCTCTTGCCTTGCCCTTTTCTCTCTTTTCAAAACCGGGTGGCTCCCTTGGGGTCACAACTTCCTCATTTGTAGGCATGTACACATTATTCTCAACTTGCCTCCCACTTCTCAAAGTAGTAATGGACTTGGCTTCATGCCTTGGGTTGTTCTCCACTTGGCTTGGAAACACACCTTGCTTCATTTGGCTTAACTCTTGGGCTAGTTGCCCCATTTGTATCTCAAGCTTGCTTATGCTTTGGTGAAGGACATTGATCTTCTCATCTTTCTTTGCTTGAGTACTCTTGTCCTCCACAAAGAAATTCATCAACATGTCTTCAACACTAGGCTTGTTCAATGACTCTTGAGGTGGCACTATAGGTTGTGGTTGAGGTAGAGGTTGATAAGGTGCCCTTTGGAATTGATTGTTGGCTCCTTGATTGTTGTAGTTGGAGGAGCTTGCACCTTGATAACCACCACTAGGCCTTTGAAAACCTTGGCCTTGATCACGATTGCCCAATCCTTGTTCTCGGATTTGATTGCCTCCCCACCTAAAGTTAGGGTGGTTTCTCCATCCGGGATTGTAGGAGTTACTATATGGATCATTTCTTCGCCTTGGTTGGAAACCAACTTGGTTTCATTGCTCCATATCAACTTGAAGTGCACCTCCTCTTGGACAAAGCATTGTCTCATGTTGATCACTCTCACAAATTAAGCAAGCTTGCTCAACCATCTTGCTTGACATAGGTTGGAGTTGCTCTCAGTTTCCTTGAGCATTAAGAATCAATTCTAGTTTCTTTTTCATGTTGGTCTCAATCTTCTTCAACTAAATTTGCATTTGAGTGTTTGGTGGATCCATCTCATACATACCTCCTCTTATTTGTTGATCTTTCAAAATCACATTGGCTTCCTTCACCGGCCTCCTATCACTTTGATTATCATAGAGTTGGGATGACTCGGCTAGTGAGTCAAGAACGCTTTCCGCTTCAGTCTCATTCTTCCCCATGAAGCTCCCTTGACAAGTATTGTCAATTCTTCTCTTGGTATCTTGGCAAGACCCATTGTAGAATGTGCTCAATAGCAACCATTTCTTGACACCATGATTAGGGAAATTTTGTTCCATATCTTTGAATCTCTCCCAAGACTCATGGAACAACTCCGATGGGAGCTCTTGAAAAGTCATGAGTGAGTTCCTTAATGCATTGCTCTTTGATGGTGGAAAGTACTTCTTGAGGAATGCGGCTTTCAAGTCATCCCATGAGTTGATACTTGCCGCTGGAATCTTGTACAACCAATCCTTGGCCTTATCCTTCAATGAGAAGGGGAAAAGCCTTAGCCTAAGGTTGTCTTCATCAATACCATTGAGTTAGACCGTTGAGCAAACTTCATTGAATATATAGCTTGATGTGCCTAAATGGATCGCCGGAGAAGCCACCATAAAAAGCCGGTAGAAGTTGCAAGGTACTTGGCATAATGGAAAAGGCATGAGCACATGGTGGCAAGACAATGCAACTTGGATGATATGTGAAAGTAGGAACGGTGTAGTCCTTCAATGGCCTTGGTTCATCACCCATCTTTAGTTTAAGACGCTCCTCTCTTAGTTGCCTTATCAACTCATTTGCTTTTTGATCAACGTATTGAAGTAGAGTGAGTGAACCGATGGGACGAGGTTCTTCTTCACCACTATCCTCTTGAATGAAATGGTCTTGATCATCGTCACTTGGTGTGCTTGGAGGAGATGGATGCTCTTGACTTGATTGAGCAATAAGATTCATACACGTACACCTAAAGAATACACAAAGTGAAGGATATAAGTAACTAGAAATAAAATAAAATGCAAGGTATATACAAAAATTAAAAATTGCGACTATATTTTTTTTAAAATTTAATTATTTCTTTCACTAAGTAAAGAGAAGAGGAATCCGATCATTGGGTGTTGCCTATCGCGCAACCTTTCGGTAACTCCTTTCAATGCGACCAGGTAAGGAGGGAAAAGATTTTGGTGGAGGAATGCTAGCTTGTCAACTTTTCGGTTACCTTTCTCATATTCAATCTTTGGCCTAGACATCGCATTAATTAGATGGACCTAGTGGTGTTGGGCAAGTAAGCTCGACGTTACAAGAATAAAATTCCTTATCTAATTTACTTTAAATTTTTACAAATTTCAACCAACTTCTAATCTAGAAGACATAAATCTAAGTACCAAATATTTAATTTTGCAACTAAAAGGTGAAATTGCAATAAGTAATAAGCAAATAGCAACTAGCAAATAGACAAGATTAATTTTTTTATAGATATTTTCAACATGCTCCCACTTTATCTTTTTCTTACCACAATTTACTAATTTACTTATCAAAGTATACTTACTACAATTTCAAAAATAAGGTGACTACCACAAAAACTAACAAAAAAAAGAAAATGTAAGAACACAAGTTGAAACACAAAAAAGGTAAAATTTCTAGCTACCCAAAGGCAAACCGAGCTAGGAATCGGATTTTACACCAATCCCCGGCAACGGCGCAAAAAACTTGTTAGTCAAATAGGCACCCTCAAGTATAAGGGCCAAGTTATAGTATAGGGATTATGAGTAGGGGATATCGTACCCAAGGGATTGGAAAATCCCACTCTTGCTAAGAAAAACCTAGAGGATGCTAGATGAATATGCAAATGTACAAGTCATAAAAAAGACCTCACAAGTGAACCAAAGTTCATGGTGAATATATGCAAGATGGTGTAGTGGTTTGATTTTTGGCTTTGAAAATGGTTTCGAATCAAATTAAAACAAATGAAACTTGAAATGTAAACTAGGCTATTTTAAACTAGATGTGATAATAATGGATGGAAGTTGGAGCTTTAGGTTGTTCACCAAAGCCTCCCTTGCATGCATAGATGTTCAAACTAAAAGTAATGACATCCCAAATATCCAATTACCCTCTTAGCATCCGGATAAGACTACTAAGGCCTAAACTCCTTTTATTTTATCAATTTCCACCGGATAAGTGCGAAACTAACTACCCAAGAACAAGTTATATTACCGGATAAGTATCAATTCTTTGTTCCTAGATGCATAAAGATTTGAGTTTAGATAATCAAGCATGCAAACCAATCCTATGTCTAGGTGATTTTAACTCACTAGCCTCACATACACACCTAGTGTGCTATCATGCTTTCAATGTCCAAAGCTAGCTATTCTCTAAACATTGTTCATGTAATGACAAATGCAAAATATTCAAATTAGCTAGATTCAAATACAAGCATTCACTTCTTGAATTAGCATGTGAAGATAATCATGGAAAATGCATCAAATTAGACTCAAACATCAATTCATTACAAATTTGGCTAGGGCTTTCAACCCTAGTCCCAACAAACTAACTACTCACTCATAATCAAATACATAAGCTTCAACAAGTTTATAAACATCAAACTAAAAAATAGGGATAGAGAAGGGACTAGTGATAATCAAGTTGAGGATGGTGTAGATGAACTCATGAAGGCATTGACATGGTGAAAATGGTGATGATGATTCCTTAAGTGATGCTAGACTCCTCTCCTTCTTCTTCAAAGGTTGATGATGGAATATGAGACGTAGAGATGATCAAGTGGTGAAATGGTGGAGTGGTGAAGCTTTTTGTCTATGAAATGGAATGGGTAGATGGAAAAGATGATGAAGGTTTTGGTGGTGGTAATGGAGGTTATGAATTGATGGTAGTGGTGATGGAGGTTTTGTGGAGGAGATGATAGTGGATTGTGTAAAGAATATAGAGAGAAAAAGATGTTATGGAGTGGTATGGGTGGTTTTGGGTCACCAAAGTCAATTTGGCAACCAAAGGAGAGAAGGTGCATAGGGATGCCTATTATCCAAAGGGTAATATGATAGACTAATCTTGCCATAATCTTGTAGGATTCTTCTAAGGCTCTCCTTGATAATTTCAGCATCATAGACTGTAGGTACAAGTTTTGATCAACTTGGTGTGTTGGCATTCCATACAAAACGGGAAAGTATCTTTGGGGTTTAATGAGTTTAATATCTTTTATTCATTTAAAGATATTTTTCTGTGTGCCAAATTGTATTATTGATTTCCTAAGTATTTTAGGATTTGGTGTCCTTAATTGTTTATATTTTGTTAACACAAAGAGATTTGTTTTTCCTTGTAGAAGGGGATTAGGGTAAAAAGGCTGTTTTGATTGTTTGGTGGGTGCGGCAGCTATTCTTAGAGCTTGGAAAAACAGACGGCATATAAAGGGGACCTGGAACGCAAGAATGTTTGGTGATTCTTGCTTGCTTGCTTAAGATTGAGTCTTCACAAGAGTCAAAACACTTGGTCCATGTTTAAGTGTTCTTGATCATTGTTTTATATGCATAAATTCTCTTGAGATCAATAGAGGAGCTGTGAAGAAAGGAGAGCGATATTTGGTGATCGTTCAAATGAAGAAGGAGTTCAAGACGAAGACAAACTTGGTATTAGTTTTCATCTAATCATTGTAGCCGAGCTAGTGCTATTCAAGTTTGTAAAGAACATATCCTTCATCATAAGTTAATTCTTATTTTGGGTTCTCAAGAGTAAGAGCCCCGCAGTGTTTTTAATCTCAAAAGTTGAGATTTTCACTGCGTAACCAAAAATCTGGTGTTCTGTTGGTTATTTGTGGTTTCTGCCCAGTAGGGATTGATACGTGCCTTGCAATCCCCATTTTCCAAAAAAACACATTCTGTCCTTGTATTTTCATAGACCTTCCAAAAATGCACAAGAAATCCGTCCAAAGAAGGTTCTAGGCCAAACTGCCATGTTTTCTGCTCCTGAAGATTCCTTCAATTGAATCTCCATCGAGACTTCGGAATTGGCCTTCGACTTCTTCATACCAAATGTTCATTGATAAGTGTAGATCATCCTGGTAAAATTTCAGAGCTTAGTTCACCGTGGTTTGGCCAAAAATGCTGCCGGAATCCATACAGGTCCAGTTTTGCCGGTTTTTCGTCTTTTAGTTAGAAACTTGGACCAATCTTTTAAAGGCCTTACACTCTAAAATAGCTCTTGAAATCTTCATAAGAAATGATCCTTAGGATGTCTAAAATGGTTCTGAAAAGTTTCAACTCATTTGGAGTTCGTTTGATTATGCTGCCGCCCCTCCTTTCTTGTCTAGCTCGCTTTCTCCTAGCCGGAGTAGAAAAATATGCTAAGGTTGACTTTTTAGTGTATTTCCATGCTTCTCCATCATTTTCTAGCATGATAAGGAAAATAAATACATATAAATAAACACAAAGGTTAAGTAAAAGTACAAGATTAGGGGAATAATGGAATTGGATTTGTCAACATTAAATTGGACTTTAGAACAAGTAATTTCTATGTTTTAGGGCACAAATATGTATATGAATTATGATCCAAAACATGGTGGTCATCAGAGCCGCTCGCCCAACTTTCCGCAATGAAAACAACAAGGTCGCCTTTGCAGTTTACGCTTCCTTCACCGTCTCTGACTACAAGTTACTCACCTCTTCCTCAACTGGTACGTTACTCACCGTTTTGAATTCTACTAAACCCTGCTCTGTCCTTAAAAACTATAAACTCTGATTTCAATTTTTGGTTTTGATTATTTGGGGGTTTTGTAGAGGAAGTGGGCATTGAGAAATGGAACGAGCTGGAGAACGAGTACGCGTTCGTGCATTTGAACTCGAAGAAGGTTCTGGTGAAGTGTCTTGTGATTGATGGAACATTAAGCGTAGATACTCTGGCTGAGGGGGCTTCTCAGAACGTTCACTATGAATTCAAGTAGGTTTTTGCATGCTCTGATTCTGTGTTTGTTTTGGAATTGGATAGTCTTTGAGGTTCTTAATTGGTCGGGTTTTTGCTTTTAACAATTTTGTAGGGTTAGTGATTATGTGCAAGAAAATGAGGGCAGTAATTACTCATCACAATTTAAGAACTTGGATATATATCAATCTCTGTTAGTGAGAGTAATATGGAAGTTGGTGGCTTGGGTGAAGACCCTGATCATGATGAACCCTCGTTTTCACTCTCATAGTCTATGGGTATTTTGAGAATTTTCCTGTGAGAAGGGTCCCACAAAACTGCTCAACTGGCCACGTCAGCACCTTAACAGAGAAAATTGACGGAATAGTGACGGAATTGATCGATTTGATGAAATTGGAGAGTGCGAGGACTTTTTTGATTAAATTAGAAGTGCAGGAACTGAACTGATGAACCCTTGAAAGTACAAGGTAGTAAACAGAATTTAATCATTTATTTTAAAATCAAATGTCCACTCACCGATTGTGGCTACGACGGCCGTCCAACTATTTCCTCCTCGAACTCGGTCTACATGTCGTCTCGATAAAATGATATTATAAATAACTGTTTCTCGATAATTGAAAATAAATTGACGATAATAAAATTGAAACCCTAAAACCGATAATTCGTCGGAAGCTCAAAATCATGTCAGAACGAGCTTAAACTTCATATGTTACGTTGACTCAATAGTTATAACAACCTATCGAAAGCTAGGGCCAATCCAATGGTCGGATGTTCCCAAATCAAAACCCGAACTTCCCAAAACTTTGGAAATTCCTATCATTTTCAAAACGTGCACTGATTGATACAAAATTCCATATCTACACACTCGTAACGATATGCTCGACCCAACAAACAAAAATAGGACGCCAGGAATGGCTGGACGCACCGCCACAGGACGCTGCACGTGGGCCCCACGCGCCGCCGGTTCCAACCCCGAATTGGGTCACCAAAATTCATCAATATGATCTTCTCAACAATCCCAACAACTTTTATCAATTTCAAGTCTATAGCTCGGAAATTACCTTGAAGTCCTAGATTTCTTCTCGCTGTCCTGCAACTAAAGTTGTAATGTTGGAATTGGATTGGATTTACAAATGTCCTTTTTACTGTTGTTGATGGAGTGGGGCGTCACATAAAATGCTAGACTCTATATATTCTTTGCATCTCTATAGAGTTGTCAATTCCGACACGACTCAAAATTCAAACGAAATAAAGCGGGTTGAACCCGGAGAATTAAAAAGCAGGTCATTTGCATGTCAACTACCAATGCCCATTTATTAAACGGATCATTTGTATGTTAACCCGCTAACACGACATCAACCCGTATAACCCATTTATTAAAAGGATCGAGTCCGGTTGTATGAAATTCATATGCAAGATCCATTAAGAATTAATATTATTTTAAATATTTAGGGGTTTAAAACTGTATATATAATAGCACTTTCTGACGATTCTTTTGATCGAGTTAGTCATTACCGTACTACTTTCACTATAATAATATTTTCAACCTCTTAATTATCTCTTTTTAGTCAATACGAAAAAATTTACTTACTTTTTTGGTAATCTATTGGCTTTCAACCTAGTATGGGAGGTAGTCTATTTGGTAATATTTTTGATTAAGTTCTTTTTTCAATCTCTCGTTTTCTTTTATTCAATAAAAAAGGATTTCAAATTTTTTTTTTGGTAATAGATTTTTTTTTTTTATCAGGTGAAATATCATTCATTAAACTGCAATTACAGCACCCAAAAACGGGCTTACAATTGAGTAAAGCAGCAACTAGTACTGCACAAACTTACTCTGAAGACACTAAATTGAACTGTCAATGAATTCAATGACGAAGACTGAAAAGGATGGCTAATCGGAGTAACAAGGCCAAAATAAGTAGCATTGTCGGGGATGGGGTCAAGCCACAATAGATAACTATAGGGCGGGCCATCCCAGGATCTCCCGGAAACGTCAGCACAGCTGATAATAAGATGCGCGGCCAAAAGCCGGCAAAAGACTGGATCCTAGTAACCCAAAACCAACCATCCAACTCAAACCATTCGTCTTTTGGTAATAGATTTGATAGTAGTTTTTATTTTTTTTTATCTCAATAAAATATATATCTAATATAATTTAGTTAAATATTGACACTATGCTAAATTTTCCTTTCACTTCAGTAAAAAAAATAAAACCCAACTCCGTTTTGAATCATGAATCCGCCCGTCCCCTCTGATAAAGTAATTTGGGGTTCACATCCAAAACCAATTGGCAATGGATGGAGTGGCTCAAACCCTTATAAACCCATAAGCAAAGTCCCAATTTTCCCATGTGGGATCTATAATCTCAACACGTCCCCGCAAGTGTGGCGAATTTTCAAGCCATACACGTGGACAACTTATATATATTGGGTGACGTGGAGCCCGTGTGACCGTAAGGCATGCACACGTGGGATAACCTGACTCTGATACAATGATAAAGTAATCTGGGGTTCACATCCAAAACTAATTGGCAATGGATGGAGTGACCCAAACCCTTATAAACCCATAAGCAAATTAAGTCTCCATTTTCCCATGTGGGATCTATAATCTCAACACCCTCAACCTCGAACAATTGATCACGCTTGAAGTGCTAAACACTCAGACGATAGGCCGCAACCCAAGGCTGAAAATCCTTTGAATTTTTTTACATTATAATAATAAAATTTGACTAGTAATAAAAAATTCATAATCTAATTAATATTTAGAGAGTCTGAAAACTCATGACCATGTCTTCCAATGGTTTCTTAAGTTTATAATTGTCTTGCACAAACATTTACACAGGTAGGTGTAGACTTAATGGGAGAACTTGCAACAGAAAACACCTAAAAACAAAAATGAACTGGGATAAGACTGCAAACATTCACTAGAGGCTTCAAGGCTGTTCCTAGGCAATGTGATACCTAGCTACTAGCTAACAATGTTGAATTCTTGTTGTCGAATGTTCCAAGATTTCCGAACTCTGTCAGACTGAGAAATCTTGATGTCAGCTTCGATCAAATCCCGTATGTTTTTTCACGTACCCTGTGTAATGCTTTGTAATTGTCTGCATTCAGAGGAGAAAGGGGGAGATCGATCTTAATTAAATATTACCTTCATAAATTCATTTTTGAACTTTGAATTTGCAGCATAATTTAACTAGAGTTATACATTGAAATTTATATATACGTTAGTATAGACTTCCCCAAGTTCTATCTGCATGATTTAACAACAATTCAACTACGTACTGTCTACACCTAAGATATTGACATCAAGAATTGATAGTATATGAAATCGAAGTCAAGTCATGGAGGTTACTTATTTATTCTAATGCAGGAAAAAGAATATCGATCCATCCCTAAATCATTGAAGAGATCGAAGGAATACATCGAAGGGCTCTTTGATCTCTCACATTCTTGTTTGGAATTTTCCTTTTTTAACACAAGTATTTAGTCTGGGAGGAGGCAGGCCACTAGCCTAGGAATATTATGAATCACTCATGGTTTGTAGGAAGTAGGAACTCAACTAACATCTAGATCCAGCTAGCAACTAACACCTAGATCCATCTAGAGCTAATTACCATGTGAGAGCAGTCAGACCCCAATAGCCCAATGATTTTTACCTTAAAAACCCACAGACATCCAGCAATTGGGTCTTGTGATGACCTAAACTCTCTGGAAAATTACACATTCACCAGCGTCACATAGGTCCCACAAGACCCCAGTACTTAGCAAAAGCTACCAATAAGGGACATGTGAATGTTGATGCTCGAACTTGAGTGGGGTTTTCACTCAAACAAGGGTCTTGTCATTCTTGCCAACCCTCATTAGCTCTTGTTTGGAATTAATATATATACTCCCTAATCAGTTGTGCTATGTTGTACATTGAACTGCATGTCTTGTATCGATTAATTCGCTATATATATAGTGATACGCTAAAAGCAAGCGCGCAATTTAACCCTGCAAAATGTAGTTGTTAGTATAGAATAAGTAGGGATCGTTCTATTCCGGGGATTGAGGGTACACCTGTCATTGTCAAACAATTAAACAATTAAAATTAAAACAAAGTATAATATTCACAAATGTATTCACAAAATATAAACATTTTACACGAAAAGGGGGGATTTTGTTTTTGGTTTTTTTGAAAATGAAACTAAGTTAACAAAAACAATTAAAATGCAAAAACATAAAAATACGAATGGAATGAAGGAACAAAGATCAAAACCGAAACTTATGATTAAAATTGATTCAAACCCTAATATTGTTCATCTAAGTCATGAGAAAGGAGTTGATCATGTGAAACATTCGAAAGCAAATGAATTCCCATTTTTTACTTTTCAATGCTAATTAACCTAAGCGAAAGCACCTAGATTAATCCTATCAAACATGCAATCAAACCCTAGAAAGCTAGTCAATCATGTCATGTTTAACGCATTACACATAGAGAAAGGCTATCAACTCAAGTGTACAACTTAGTATGGAAAAGTCCACCTAATTGCAATTCTCTTTAATTAAATTCGATCTTTGTACAAAACCTTTACTACTTTGATTCAAGTTTACACAAAACGAAAAGTCGATTTCATGTTCTTAAACCTAGCACCATTCATATCGAAACCCTAAGTGTTTGCAACCACATAAGATTAAAATACAAAAGTTATCTATAACGCAAATTTAATTAAACAAACCCACATAAGCAACTCTCGAATCACAATATATGAATCTGAAAATTCTCAATTAATCATAAAAATTCCAGAAATAATACTTTGTTCAAACATATATGTCAACTAGTTCATAACCAACGAAATTCAAAGCAAAGGTTACAAAGGAGAATAGGATTACACCGTGGATGAAGATGAGATGGATGATTCACGTTGTGGATTCTTGAAACTCGAAAGCAAGCTTCAAGGATGGCTATGGATGGAAGTGCTCACGGCTTCTCTTCTTCTTCTTTGGCCTTGCTTGAACTCGTGGAGATGACTAAACTTGAAACTAGAGGATGGAAAGGAAAATGGAAAGGAAATGGAGAGACAAAGAAAATGGAATGGATGAAGGAATGTCTTTCTTCTTTGTTGTAGCCTCTATTTATAGGCTACCAAGCAAAACTATTTGGATTTAAACAAATGATGATATGTTAGGTTTGAGCATTTAAACATTAATGGAATTTATTAGGTTTGAATATTTAAACACTAATGGAATTTGTTAGGTTTGAGTCACTTTCTACTCATTTTTCCTTCAATTAATTCTCCACCAAGACTTCAGATTTTGGCCGTGACTTCTTCATATGAAATGATCCATCATGAGTGTAGATCATTCTGTAAAATTTTCAGAATTTATCTCCATGTGTTTGGGCCGGAATTTCTGCTGGACTCCTTACAGGTCCAGTTTTCCAGTTTTGCTTCTGCAGAACATTGGGCTGACTGTTTGAAGGCCTTCCACTTCTTTTTGGCTCTTGCACTCTTCATAAGAAATGTTTCTTAGGATGTCTAGAATGGATCTGGAAGGTTTCAGCTCATTTGAAGTTCATTTGGTCAGGTGGTCGCTCCTTCTTCCTTGCTTGGCTTGGTTTCTCCTAGCCGGAGTAGGAAAATGTGTAAAGTTGACCTTTTTAGTGCATTTCCATTTTTCTCCATCATTTTATGGACCTAACACTTATTTCATCATCATCTACTCCAATGTACCTAAAAATAAAAATTGAATTAAAAATCGATTCGTTAAGGAATTAACTAAGCAAAATGTGAGGAATTAACTATTAAAATATCACATTAAAATGCTTCTATCATATAGACAGTAAACAAATAGAATAAACATATGAAACTTCTGAAAACTGTAGCTTAGTGATACTAGCACATGGTTAATTACATTGCATGTATACACATATTTCAACATTTGAGATGAGGCAATTAATTTTACCTGTGTGGTCCTAAGAAAATCGCTGGAGTAGGTGATGATATCGATCTAATTAATGGTTTCCATGCAAGTATTCCTCATGTACAATCATCAATTGCTCAGCCACCTGATTCAGAGAATTGCAAAACTTCATATGCGTACTAACCAGCAGCAATATATCGATCATTAAGTCCATGTTCATAATACTATTTAGCTTATAGATATTCAAAAAAATGAGCAGTAAATTAATCATCCATCAAGAAAAATTAAAAATCACCTCCTCAATGCTCCCATCTTCAATGTCTGTGTTGAAGGAGAGAATCATACGTTCATGGAGCAAATTTTCGAGATCTTCCACGTAACGTGGTGCTGCCGATTGAGTTGCATATATAGTTAGTTAGCAAACTTACGTGAAACAATTCGATAAAATCTGAAAACTTGAGGGAACGAACTACAAATCCTCTAAACTACCAGAACTACAAGTCCTGACGTCATTGTTATCACCTTGTACAAATCAAAGATCGCTAAAATATGTAGATACAACTTAATGAATGAATGATTGAAAAAACAAATCATGATCACCTGCTTTGGATTGAGAGAACCAAGAGAGAATATCGGCAGAGAGCTGCTGAGCTTTGTGGGTGGAGTCTCGGCCACCCCACTGGTTCTGGACAGCCATTTCGAGGCCATTCCACCGCGAAAGAACCGACGAGATGGCTTTTCGGAAATCAGGAGATATGGGGTCAACAACAGCCACCTTTTGATCTGCGGTGGAAGGTGTATTGTTGATAGTGCTACTACTCACACGTCCTCCGCTGATGGATTCCATGGAAGTAGCTAGAGACCCCTCGATTGATCGAGCTCTAAGTACACCCAACGCAACTCTCCTCTCTTTCTCACTCGACTTTGTCTCTCTGTTTGGATCGGTCGATTTGGTGGCTTTTTGGAAATGGAGCACAGATATCTGTGGCTTTCGAGTCTTTAATTGATTGACTGCGTCAGCATGAGAAAGCGCGGAATATTTGGAATGGACAGAGAGAGACACGGAGTTCAGTTTTTTTTTCTTTTTTTGGAACCAATCATTTTATTACCGGAGATTAACCCTTGAAAGAAGTATACAAGAGATTTAAGTACTACAGAGGGGTGGGTCATCTACACCACAAACATGAAGTCAAGAATCAAAAGCGCAATCCTATAAAATGTTGAGGTTGCTACCCAATCATTCATGCAACAAAATACCTATCAATACTATTATTAAGAAAACCCACTTTGTTAGCTAAAGTGGGTGTGAATTTACGTAAATATCCTTAAAGTATAGGTTAATTTAAAAGACTTCTTAATATATGAGAGGTGTTATGGTAAATAGTAAAATATAAATATAAATAAAAATTCAGAAAATAAAGGAAATTCATCACACTTTCTACATATATAACTTCCCACATTTTACAGTTGTAACTTCCTATTTTTTTTTCCTCCAAAAAATAAAAATAAGAATAAAACTGTTTAGCACATGCATCGCATGTGTCAATAAAGACTAATCTATACTATTATTAAGAGAAGAGGCTTTGTTAACCAAAACTGAAAATTTTGACAGATTTAACATTGAAATATTAAAAAACTTTAAGAATAAATTAAATCACAAGGGTAAATTAGAGAATTATAAAATAAATTTTTATTAGAAAATTAAAAAGAAATGATCCCACATCCCCTACTTTTTCTCCCACTATTTTCTCTCTGCAATAAGCATGTATGAAGAAGGCTAGTATCCATTAATTGAAGAAATAGACAAATGTCCTCACTTGTCCTTAAAAAACTAAAAGATGAAATCATTCGTCATCAATAACTAACACGCTATCAACCATCAAACATCCTTATCCGTAGCAATGAGATAGATAACCGCCGCTGGTAAGTGCCTAAAACTAAGGGCGCAACGAGGACTTTGTGTCTACTAGGGTCTAGAAAATAAGGTTTGGTTTTCTTTTCAAACAATCTTTTCGCAAGTACTGTTGAAAAAAATCTATAATTAACTAATAAATTCCATAGAATTTCATTCGCATGGAATCTAGATGACTGACTATGATGAAAAGAAAAAAAAAAGATAAAAAAGAAGAAAAGGTTTTGACCATTTACCCTAATTCTAGAGACTTTTTCCCCCCTTACGTACATCACTCACTTATATATTTTTTTCCCACTTACCCATAATAACTCTAATAAGTTGTTCCCTAATACCCAATTAATTTTTTTTCTGTTTTTTTTAGACTATTTTGCCCTCACCCTTTTGTCACACACAGAGAGAGAGAGAGAGAGAAGCCATAGGAGACTTTGCCGAAGTCCGGTCACCGATCGCTGGCTGCCGGACTTTTCTGAAAACCTCACCCCGATGTCCCCAAAGAGGTCGTCGGATATCTCATAGGTCACCGGAGAGGTTTATTGCCCCCCATTAAACATTTATTGGGGGATGATAAAAGTTTACTAAACCTAGCCGGAGGTCCCCAAAGAGGTCGTCGGAGAACTCATAGGTCACTAGAGACTCAAAGAGGTTTATTGCCCACCTCCCCAATAAATATTTATTGCCCCCCCCCCCCTCTCTTAAAAACAAAAATAAAGGTTTATTGGGGGAGGGGGCAATAAAAAATTTATTTCTCCCAACAAAATAAAAAAACTAATAAAAGTAATAGCCAAATTAACATATTTGTATAGCATCACGGAAAAAACAACATGTTTTAAGTCAACAACTTTACACTAGTGAAAATAGAGAGGTAAATAAATTTTAGAAAAAGTTATACAGTTGGAGCAATAAACCACACAATTCCAAAACTTTGTAAATGCCAGTATGAAACCAGCAAATTGAACAACCCCAATCTACCAAAAGCCCTCAAATTTGCCCTAAACAATTCAAATCAAACAGTGCCACCACAATCCCACATGTTCAAATGGTACAAAAATAAAAAATTTCCCATCTTTTGAGACATATTGAACCAAACCCAAATCAAATTTGAGCTCATTCCCAAATTTTATTGTAGTAGGAACAACAAACGGAGCTCTAGACCCAAATTTTCCCAATATCTGCATTCAAACAGTAACCACAACTCAACCAAGAAAAGTCCACTCTGTTTTTCAGCCCAAACACACCCCCTGACTTGATCAACCAACTTAGCAACATCTTGGGCATGAGACTGGTTGCAAATCCCAAAAAAAATTTGGGTCTCCCCACAGTTTGGGGTCGATCCAAACGCTCTGCTTTAGCCTACATCAAGGATTCCATTTCAAAGAAACTTCAGGGTTGGAAGCCTTACTCAGGCAGGCAAAGAAATTGTCATCAAATCGGTAGCCTCGGCATTCCCGGCCTATCCGATGGCATGTTTCCTCTTTCCGAAATCTTTATGCAATGATATCAACTCCGCTCTCGCTAAGTTTTGGTGGGGCAAATCTGGTGAAAGGGATATCCATTGGAAGAATTGGCACTGCCTTACTGCCTCTAAAAGTCAAGGGGGAATGGGCTTTAGGAATTTCAATGAGTTCAATCTGGCTCTTTTGGCAAAACTTTCTTGGCGTATAGTCACGAATCCGGAGTTTCTTTGGGTCCGAATCGTCAAGAGCAAGTATTTCCCAACTTCTACCTTCTTCGCAGCTAGAAGAGGAGCTTCCCCATCTTGGATTTGGAATAGTATTCTAGCTGGCAGAGACCTATTCAACAAGGTATGTTCTCTCAAATCGGAAATGGTTTGAAAACTGATGTTTGGACTAAGAATTGGATTCCCAATATTACCCATCTGTCTTCTCCCATCCCACCTCATCAACTCTCTCTAAATGTGGCCTCCCTCATTGACTAGCATCACCATCAGTGGAACCTCTCACCCATCCTCCCATACATCACAGTACAAGAAGCCACATCCATTAAATCAATCCCCGTCATCTCTAATGTGATCTCACTACAAAAAAGAATTCAAATTGCCACGGAGCAACGCCGTCGCGGAAAGTCAAATTGCCGTCGCAAAAGACCAATGGCGACGGCTAGGCGACGGCAATTTTGCCGTTGTCGTTGAGGGCGTCGCCATTGCTATTTGCGACGGCAATTACGCCGTAGCTTCAAGTTTGACGACGGCAACTACGCCATCGCAAAGGTCAGTAGCGACGCCACCTACCGCAACAGAATTTTTGTGACGGAAACAATGCCGTCGCAAAATATGAATTATTAATAAAATTAAAAAAAAAAAAAAAACTTTTCTTTTTTAACAAAACGCATACAATTGACATTCTGTTCAATTACTTAATTATGCAAACAAGATAATCTATAAGTAAAGAGCCAACAAAGTCTCAAATGATAATTAAATTTGAAATACAAAGCTTGGATAGATAATATTTGAGGTATAATTATACAGATACAAAAATGCACTAATATTTAAACCTAAGCTAAAACTAGGCAACTTGCCCATGCGATGCTGCCAGTTTCTGTTTGATTTTCTTAAATTTTATACATAAATCTAAATTTACTAAAATTTCATATCACTCTGGTCTTTATGCCGAAAGAACTTTCGGGATGGTTGATTTCCAGGATATCTTTTCCCTGAGAAAGTTGAAAAATGTAAATCAGATAACAAATTCAAGCATATTAATTGTAAATTAGAACTCAGCTGAGCTACAATAACAACTTTCCAGATAAAGCAAGATCACACATTCACTCACAAACATAAAAAAAAAGTAGAGAGTTCATACCAGAAGTGAAGCAAATGATCACCGCACCATCAGCTGCCCAACAGTAATCAAATGATGTTCCCTAATTGTTTCAGTTGCTAACACTAGCCAAACAAACAATGCAGAGTATTATAGCTTGAAGGCCAAAAGCAATAGCAATGCCTTGCGTAAGACACCTAAAATAATGTGATTTTCTGAACAAAAAGATGGTCAAACTAGAAGGAAATGGAGAGTACTATAGTATATGCTCTACGTACAGAACACAAAAGCAGTATAAGTCCAAGTTACATAATATCAGCTGGCATTATGAACATTAAGCTTCACCTTGTAGGCACCGGTACGGTAAACAAGAATTCATATGATTCTAAAGCCCTTGGGCATACGATTTACTGTTAACTATGGCTCCACCATAGAAAATATATAGTTATCATTAAAAACAGAAGGACACAATTTTTTAAAAGAAAAAACTATTACCTAAAAACTGCACAAGGTATATCTCTGTTATCCGGTTTGCTAGGTTGCCCACCAAAAACTGTTTTCTGTAGGGAACATAAAGTAAACAAATTAATAGCTTGAAATAGAGCATATTGGTAGAGAGACCAGCAACTTACACTGACAAAACAGCAGTTTCAAGAGCATAAGCATCTCTGAATGTCACATATATATGCAGCACAGGTATATTCTCACCAGATCTGTTTCCAATTATTAAAGCATTCTTCAAATCAGATACGCAATCGTTAACAAAATCCAATGCGCTTAAACTAAATTAAACCGATAATGCAGGCTTCAGAACTCCAGATACTTCCAACAACAACAATAAAAGAAGAAAGTAAGACCATGAATTTTCAAAAGGCCAAAGACTATAACTTTAGCTGAAAATCTAATCAAAAAAATCAACTCGATAACAATTAAACTTACTTAAACATCTCAAGGTTAAAATTAATCATTTCATTAATGGCATGCATGAAGATTGATTTAAACTCACAGTGCTCTATATATCACCGTATACAATAAGATGGAAGAGACAATTCGCCTTAAAAAAAATTAAAATTAAAATTAAAAAAAATAAACATTGGTTTCAACATAAAAGGGATCAAAAAAACATTTCATGTTTTTTTTTTTGACTTTGTCAAGGGGAACCCAAAGGCTTCCTAGGCCCAAGATAAACCCCTTCGGCGCATGTGAAATGCTCCAACTGTGCATGTTATTAACCAAGAAAACATTCCAACACTCCATTTCACTCAAGCATCCACACATTAACTTCCGATGCATATGGACCGGTCATTAAGTTAGGACATATGAGCTTTTAAGAGTATGCTGCAAGCCAGACTAAATGATCTGAAATAACAACAATAAACAAACCAAAGAATTTGGAGATGTGCATGACAAAATTTGTTTGATGACATATCAGTAACATGAAGGTGCTAAAAATCTCCATAATGCTTACAATTATATCGGATGGCCAAAGACAATCACAATCAACAAGAGGAATCCATGCTCTTCAAAGACAATTTGAGAGATTTCCAAGTATACTTTTCTTTCATGATTTCCAACTATTTTGTGTCTACCAACTTGATGGAGGATTTGTCCACTACAAAACAAAAACCAGAGGCAGATTAGTTTCAAACAAAAACAGGCGCAAAATTATTTCAAAACTTTGGAGAAGTTCAAAAATGATAGGACTTAGAACTATTTTATACACATTGAATTGAAAAGCATTATAGTAAAAACATTAAACCTCTTCTGAATATATTGAGAATCAAATTATATGATATGCAAGAATGATGACAAGCTACAACAGCAGAAGTTGGTGTGCAAGACTATAAAAGAGAACTATGAACATAACGTTTGACTTTAGTATCAAATAAATTTATGTTTACTCAAACTTTTTATAACTTGTGCTTTTGAACAGATTATAAACATGATTTGATTGCTCTCAAGTTGTGATACATGCAGATGAAAAATACATTGCGTTTAAGAAGAGAAGAAACGTGGATAATTTTATTTTGTGACCAACAAAAACAAAATCTCACTTGAAGAAGAAGAAGAAGAAAAACCAATGTTCTTTCAGAATATATCCCAAATGGTTCACTCAAGCTTTACGATTTACCCGTGTGAATCAACAGCAAAACAATTTTTCCATGTTACAGGGGTGAGAAAATACACATAACAACATCAAGAAAATTAAAAAATTCACCAGCAAGCAAGTGAAGACCTGAACGTTTGTTAATGATAAATACAACTTAGTTCAATGAAAGAAAGTTCAGTACTTAAATGTTTCGTACATATACCAGCTAGCTGACAGTTCCTCCTCCACAACTTAGTTCAATGAATTTAGCAAGCAAATCACCTCAGACGAATCTCATCAACTACTGAAACATCTCGCACTCCAACACAAAAAAAAAAAAAAAAAAAAACAAAACCCCAATTAGTTCAAAACCAACGGAGACAGAAAACAAAATCAAAACCAAACCCATAAAAAGGACAAATTGGATATCGTCGAAGACAAACCCAAACTGATTCATCCTTTTATCACTCAAAATCCAGACTAAAAAAACTCAACCATTACCTTAGACCACCGATTAAGCTTACCTTACCATTGCCAGACAATTTGGTGTTCTAATCTTTTCCTTAATCGTATTATTCGTCTGCCTGAAACCAATCCGATGAGAAAGAGAATGACCTTTCTCTCTTACTCACTTTCAGTCCAAAGTCCAACCTGAGCATCAAAGATAAAACAACAAAACAGATCAGTAATCAATCATTCGAACACCAGATTAAGAAGGAAGAGGAAGTCACCGAAGATTACCTTAGCCCACCCCGGAATCACGCACCTATCAACCATTGGCCAAATTTTCAATTGGAGATGTTAGTAACCCTCACTTCCTAGAATTAATTCAAAAGACCCAAGTAAGAGGAATAAGAAGACTAAGATAGATGAGTTACCTGAGAGGAAGACGGAATGACAATGGAATGAGTTTCTCTGCGTGTTTGCTCTGTGACGAGAGGAGGAGAACGAGAGAGGAAACCAGATCTGGATCTGGCTTTTACTTTTTTTCCCCTCATACTCGAATCTTATTGCCTAAAACAAGCGACGACTTGTTAGCTCTGTCGCAATTGACAAAAGTACATGCGACGGCATGTATATGCAGTCGCAATTGATAAGAACAGAAACGACGGGAATGCAAAGCCGTCGCATTTTATTTATGAGTTCGCGACGGCAGTAATTGCAGTCGTTAAAGGAGGACCATTAGCTACGGCAAATCTGCGCCGTGGCCCTTTGTTGTAGCCAATTGAATTATTTTTTGTAGTGTCTCTGATAGGTTTGTTTGGCCTTTTGAGAAAAATGGGTCCTTTACTGTGTGCTCTGCTTACCATCTTCAGAGATCCTCGCAACCTATTTCCATATCCAACCCCCATTCCTCTCACCATACACCAGCCTTTGTGTGGAAGTGGATTTGGCACCTTCACTCTCTCCCCAAAATAAAATGTTTCCTGTGGAAAGCTTGCTCTAATTCCCTAGCCACAAAAGCCAACCTCTTTCATCGTCTCCTTGCTACTACCCCCATATGTCCTCTTTGTCATTCAGCCTCAGAAACCATCGAACACATCATTTTCACTTGTTGTTGGACTACAATATTTGGTGTGGTTCGGTCACATACTGGGTCTAAGATTTAATCCTTCTTCGTTTACCACTCTAGATAGTTGGATTGTGATGATAATTGGGGCTCAAAGGAATTTGCCTCTCTGACTGAAGACATTTATTCACTTCCATTAGCTTCATTATGTGGGAAATTTGGAAGCATCGTTGCGTGTGTGTTTTCCAGCACCAATCTCCCTCTCCATCGGAAGTCATTGACCAAGCCACTCGCTCTCACCATGAGTTCATTCAATTCACAAATAAGTTTCGGATTAAGCCCCTCATCCTACCTCCCAGACAGACCAGATGGTCCCCTCCTCTAGCTCAATGTTTCAAGATTAACACAAATGATTCTTGGCATCCACAGTCTCTCAAGTGTGGTCTTGCTGCCCTAGTTCGAGACTCTTCTGGCACTCTTCTGGATGGCTTGTCTGTTCACACTACGGCTCCATCCCCAATAGTGGCCGAGGCACTAGCTTTGTCCTTAGTATGTTTCCTAATTACAAAGTTTCCGGCTTCTACTTCGATTAACACTATGCCAAAAACATTATCAGACGACAGATGGAAACCGTTGTGGGATATGGAGAGCCACCGTTGTAGACCGAGCCGCTGTCTGATGAAAATTCAGACAACGGTGAAACACAGTTGTCTGAGAAACATACAGACAATGTGTATGTGTTAAACGTGTTGTGTGATACTCGACAGATGGCTCGGCAGGTGCCATGCGCAGCTGCGGTGCTATCTTCAGACAACAGAACTTGTTTAAGTCCGTTGTTTGTTAAGCTTTTCAGATAACGGAGCTCTAGTGTTTTCTGTTGTGTGAGAGTTAATTAGAAGACTTTACTTTTTCAAAGAACCATTGTCTGATGTATGAGAAATCTGTTGTATGATCAATTAAACATCCATTTACCTAATGAACAATAGTGATCAAATGGAAATAAAATTTGATGCAAACCATCAAATGAACTAGCAGTACTTTAACCCATACTTTAAACTTCAAAATACATTGGATCCACCAAGATATATACATTCGTATTAGTCATTGTTCCACAAAGTCATGAATCAGTGACAATTTATTGTCTTACATTGCATCAGAGACAAAAACATAAGTGTGCTAGAAATGGATACAGTGATTATTGGACTATTTATGATTGCTTGCCCACTTCGCCCACTACTAATGCTTGCTCCTGCTGCCCCTCTTTTCTTTCTTCTACTTCTGCCACCACTGATGTTATATGCCTGCTCCTGCTGCTCCTCTCTTCTTTCTTCTACTTCTGCCACCACTGATGTAATGTTAGTTAACAAGCCAAGGCAAGGGAAGGAAACCGTTAAAAAATTGACTTGAGAGAATAAATTAACTTCTTAGCAATTGAATAATCTACAACCACAAACAAAAAACAACAACTTATTTCAAGAGGCAGCATGCAATATTCCCACATCAAAAGCCACACTACACATGAGTTGCTACAAGCAAGAAGTTGCAGAAAAAGAAAAAAGAAAAAGACTTGCATCTACATCTCTTAATGCAAGCCCCACTTTGGAAGGCAGGTGATCTTTCAAAACACAAACTGTGGGAGAATCAGTTCAGTAGCTTTAACATTTGAATATTCACATTGCTGCACAATATTCCTGAAACAATAATTTAAAGAGGCTAAGAGTACATGACTACAATATTTGCAAAATAGTATGAAAGAAATTACAAGCTAATAACCAATGTAGAATATATTAGACTTCAAACTCTGAACAGACATATCAAGAAGGACGCAAGTACGCAACCAAACTCAGGAAATTTAAAATGAGAAGTGAATCTCACGTGAACTAGAAGAGCAATAAAAATTTCTGTAAAATTCAGTTAGAAACTTGTTTACTAGAATAAGTTACGTAAACTGGGTTACATATAGCATCCAAAGTTTCCCATATGCTAGTAATAAGTCAGTAAAAAGAGGGGTAAAAAGTTCGTCAGGCTTAACCTGAAATGACAGAAATGCAAAGTCTTAAATTCGTTTGGGTAAAAACTACTCATCACATGATGATAAACATCTATATTTCAAACATAACTTTATGTGAATTAATAGTAACCTCTGCAAATGTTCCACCAGCATGACTTCAAGAAGATCAACACATGCCATGCAGTCCTCAGTCAACAATTTTGAAGCTTGTGGTGTAAATGTTGCTGCTGGTGCTGGAAGAAGAAGAGGTGGAAGAAGAAGAGAGAAAATAAAAAAATTTGGCAGCTCTGAGTTTGATGGCAGCTCTGAGTTTGGCCTCTAAGTTTGGCATATCATATAACAAAACTCTTTTAAAAAAAGACATAAGAAAGAAGAAGCGGGGAAGGTTGCAGAGGAGATGGAGGGAGGTTTCTGGAGAAGAGATCCCCACAGACCTATGGCCATATTTATTCTTCGGCAATATGCCCCTTGATATATAAGCTTGGTACATGTATCACAAGATGAGAGTAAGTAAGCAGTGACGTCCCAGGACAAAAGGTTTATGGAAAAGTTTGGACAAAAACTAACATACACCCTAACAACTTCCTGTTTTCATAGATATGGGTTGTTCATCTCTATGACTAAAGTCAGGTAGCTCAATAAACATTCCACAAACGCTAAAAATTAAAAAGTAAGTAAGTGTCCAACCAATCTATTATTTGTAGTTATAAATTCATAATATGGGTTAATCAAGAGCTGTGGATCATGACAGTCAAAGTTTCTATTAGAATCAGCATCCATATTGAGTCGTACATTAAACATAACAGATAAAGGGATTTAACCAAATTCCAACTTCTTCTTTATCTAAATAAAATTATCATTGTTGCCATCGAAGATTGAAGAACCAAAATCTGGAGGAAATGCTAATTGCTTATAATTGAGAATCACTAGGATTTGTAACTATAAATAGACATGAGAGAGAGTTCATTATTGTACATGCATGTACATTCGCAAGCATAATTAGCTATAATGGGCCACGCTCATTGTACCGCTAAAGGTACTAATTCCAACCAAAGGAATGACATACAGGTACACCGCCAGGCGGGCTACAACCTCAGCGTCGGATCACCCCCAGATCACCGCCAACGCGCCGCCACGCGCCGTGCCAAAATGGCATCAGTAGCTCCCAGAGCTGTGAACTGAAGCACTTCAGTCCCACATCGAAAACAAAGAGAAGAACCTCCTCTTCCTCACCTATAAAAGGTTCTCTCCTCTCTCCTAATTAATTACGCATTCAATACTTACCTACTGTTACTTTGTCAACATAAATACATTGACTAACTTAGGCATCAGAGAGTTGAAGACCGCCCAGGGCGGTCTCCCTCTGACGCCCTTTGTATTTTACTTGACAGGTAGCGGAGGCTTTGAGAGCACCACAAGTATCGGTCCGCCCACCGGATCAGCGTTAACAAAGGTTCAGCTACCGCCGAACTTTTAGACATTAACATTGGCACCGTCTGTGGGAAGCCTTGAACAAAAGGTCATCCCACCACAATCACATGACTAACGGTAGCGGGGGAAACACTGAAGAGCAGGCAGACCATTCCGCCATCCCCCAACCCTCCGACCCAGCGGTAGGCGTTAACCGCGCACTATTCACAACCCCGGCCAACCCCGGCGTCGAGGCAAATCCAAGCAGCAGCCGCCCGCCGGGCCAAGATCTCATCACTATGTACGAGCTGCCACTGGCGGATCTTCATAAGGCAAACAGAGAACGTGAGGAGGAGCGCAAGGAGAAGGCTGAGGCCCGAAGACAGTTGGCTACGCTGATGTCACGTTTTGATGAACTGAAGAGGACGCTGGAAGCTACCGCCAATCCAGCGCAAAGCGAACAGTCACGTAGCCCCAGGCGTAGTCGACCCGGCACTGGCACATTGGTACCGGGGCCGGTCATACAGATGCAGGTACCGCTGGACCCACCTGAACTTTTGGGGATGGGACCACCGCCCATCCCCCAGCTAATGTTAGAGCAGGAGGCGGAATCACTGCCGCACACCAACCGCTCGGAAGCTAGGGCGAGGACTGAAGGCAATCCGGCGCAGGCAGGTCCAGCGGAATATTCAGGCTGATCTCGCCGGCGATGCAACCGCCCAGATATTGGAAAGGATGCAACAACTGGAGCAGAGGTTGATCCGGGCAGCGTCGGGCGCCCCAGCGCCAACTCATAATCCATTTTTCGCTTCCAGACCTGGGCCCTTCACCGCTGCGATTCTGCAAGCTATCAGACCAGCGTATGCAAAAACCCCAAAGATGTCGCATTACGGCGGAATGTCTGATCCCTTCGTCCACATGGACACCTTCAAGAAAGTTACCAACAACAAGGGATTTGACGACGCCACCCTGTGCCACTTGTTCAGCGAAACATTGGACGAGGAAGCAATGAGCTGGTTTTTCGAGTGTCCGCCAGGGTCCATTGACTCATTCCATGCACTATCACACGCCTTCCTCTCTCGGTTCATCCTATTGTCCGTCGGGCATCACAACACAAATCAGCTGTTCTGCGTCAAGCAAGGGGCGGACGAATCACTGAAGGCCTTCGTCACAAGGTGGCGGACGGCAGCATCTCAGTGCCGTGACCTAGACAAAACAATGGCATTGGCGGCCTTCAAGCAGAGACTCCTCAAAAGGCCATTCCTCTATCACCTCAACTACAATCATCCTAATGCGGCATATGACCACGTCATGAGTGAGGCGGTCATCCACGCCCAGGCAGAATTCCTCACATATGGAGAAACCCCACCGCCACCACCAGCAACTCCAACAAAGTCAACACAGCCATCCTCTAGTCATCAGGAAACCGCTAACAAGACCCCTTCAGCACCGCCAACTGACAAGAAGAGGGAGTGGCAGCAGGGCCACCACCAGAACAAGCGGCAAAGGGACCAGCATTACAACAAGAGCAACCGCCCAACCCATGGGGATAACCGCAACAAGCAGGCGGAGTCCTCGCAGCGGTATGCAGTGTTCACGGTCCTCACGGCCTCGTATGAAGACATCTACAATCAGTGCAAGGATCAGATCTCACCGCCACCCCCTCCAAAGTACCCAAAAACAGGCAAACCCAAGAACACAGGCAAGTGGTGCAAATACCACGAGGACAGCGGCCACAATACCAACAGCTGCAATGCTCTCAAAATGGCCATTGAGACCTTATACCGTGACGGCAAGTTGGAGCAGTCTAAGGTGCGCCAACCGCCACCTGTGATCGCCAATATTGAGACTTTGGGCCATATCAACACCATCGACGGCGGTGCCCCAATCACTAGCATGTCCCATAGGGCAAGGAAGCGCTATGCACGCGCTAATCATCCAAAGGAGGTCTGCAACATCCGCTACGAGAGGTCCGCCAAGCTCCCAAAATCAGGATGGGAACCTATTACCTTCTCAGAGGAGGAGGAGAGCGGAGTGCATTTACCCTATGACGACACATTCTTGGTCGACGCCATTCTTGGCAGATTTTCGGTGGGGAGAATCTTGGTGGATAGCGGGTCCGCTGTCAACGTCATCTTCAACGGTTGCTACGACCATCTCAAGCGGAACAAAAAACTACTTCAGGATCACGAGCCACTGCTCAGCTTCTCCGGGGACGTCACGGAACCGCTGGGGTCAGACTACATGCGGCTGGTTATTGGCACTAGTTTATGTATGGCGGAGGTACATACGGAATTCATAATTGTCGATTACTTCACTTCCTATAACGCCATCATTGGACGACCGGCACTCAACAAGCTCAAGTGCATCATCGCCGGCTACATGCTTCTAATGAAGTTCCCCACGCCCAACGGCACGGGCTGTGTGCGGGGAAGCCAGCAGTTAGCACGAGAATGTTATTCAACGACCATAGCGCGGTCGGAACGCCGCCATGAAATCCTGACGGTGGGTAATCAGGCACCGCCACCAAGCATCTTTGAGGATCCTAGAGATGAGGAGAAGAAGTATGTAAAGAAGGAACCGGTCAACCCGGAAACGTCGTTGAAAGTTGTCTGCATCTCGGACGAACACCCTGAGCGGACGGTCCGCATAGGCGCCCAGCTAGACCCAGAAGTAGCGGCGGAGCTCACTCAATTCCTGCGTGATAACGCCGCCGTCTTTGCCTGGTCCTACGCTGACATGTCAGGTATCTCTCCTGAAATTATCACTCACAAGTTGACCATCAAACCCTCCTTTTATCCCATCAAACAGAAGCGGAGGGCCTTTGATGAGAAAAAATACCGGGCAATTGGAGAGGAGGTTGCCAAGCTCCAGGGCATTGGGTTCATCCGCCAAGTCATCTACCCCCAATGGATTTCTAACTTGGTCATGCTCAAGAAGCCCAGCGGAAAGTGGAGGATGTGTGTTGACTTCAAAAATCTCAACAAGGCATGCCCAAAGGATAGCTTCCCACTACCCCGCATTGATCAACTGGTCGATGCAACCGCCGGACACGAGCTCCTACGCATGATGGACGCTTTCTCCGGATATAATCAGATCAAGATGCACCCCGGCGACCAGGAGTGCACCACCTTCACCACCGACAAAGGCCTCTACTACTACAATGTCATGCCTTTCTGTCTGAAGAACGCCGGTGCAACTTATTAGCGGTTGATGAACGCCATGTTCGCAGAGCATCTGGGAAAAATCATCGAGGTCTACGTGGACGACATGCTAGTTAAGAGCATAAAGGCCAGCGGACATGTGGCAAACCTCAAGATCATAGTAACCATTCTCCTGGCCTATGGTATGCGCCTCAACCCAGAAAAATGTTTCTTTGGAGTCACCGCCAGAAAATTTCTGGGTTACATCGTCAGCGAGCGAGGCATCGAGGCTAACTCGGACAAGGTACAGGCCATCCTTAACCTGGCGGACCCCGAGTATAAGGTGGACGTCCAATGCCTCCAGGGCAATTTAACCGCCCTTTCTCGATTCATCTCCAGACTTACCGATAGGTGTGCACCATTCTTCAAACTCCTCAAAACGACTCACAACACTACACCAATTTTGTTATCAGACAACACTTTTTGCACAACGAAAAAAAAAATGTGTTGTGTGATGAAGAAAAGTGAATCACACAACATGTTTAGTAAACTTACGTTGCATAAGGTGGTTAAAATTCTGAAGTTTTTGTTTAGAAGGTCATTGCACAACGGTTACAAGAATAATCTGTTGTCTGAATCATAAAAAAAAATAGCGGCAGATTTCCCTCCCAGATCGACTCAAATTTGGCTCCAAATTGGTACTATATAGCACAATAGTATAGTTATATCTGTTGTATGAGAGTACCATGCAAAGCATGATACAACGGTTTTTGACTTTTTGTTGTGTGATGAAGTGGGAAATATTGAATGTGCCTTTATTTGGCCCAAAATGGCACTCGAGCCCCCCAAAAACCTCCGAGTTTTGATTGAAATATAGCACCAAATTGATAATCAGACAACCAAATGAGTTGTTTCCGTTGTGTAAATGAGCATTGGCTAGCATGTTACTTTGGTAGCATATTATAGCGGGAACTTTTCCCTCTTTGGAACCTTAGCTGAGATTTAATTTGTTCACAATCAGACAACAAAACTTCATCTTTACGTTGTCTGATTCATAAAGCAAAAATTAAAAGCCCGCCACAACTTAATTAATTAGCTAGCTAGCTAGGTTTATTGGATTTGCTCTCCCCGCGCGTCTAACACTTTGTCAAAACAGCCGTTTCCTCTCGTCGAGTAGCTCTCTTCTCAACTTCATCAAAAACCATCACTCGATCTCTCGTCAAAAGACCATGGCTCTCTCATGAAAACACCATCCGTCATCAAAACACATGCATCTCGATTAGGTCTATCTCTGAGAAGCCATGCCAACCCATTCCCTCTCTCATCTCCCCTCAGCTGCAAACCAAATAGGAAGCCGCTGGGAGGTTTGATTCTAAGCAAAATCACCACGAAGCACTGACCTTGTTGTTCTTGCGCAGCCCACTTGAAACCACTGAGCAGATCTCTCTCTCTCTCTCTTTCTCTCTATCCGTCACTCGCTATTAATGGTGCTCCGGCCACGAACCCGTCTATAGTGAGCAGTTTGACGGCGAATCCTACCAGACTTAACCTCCACTGTGATCTGTCGAAGCTTGTGGGTTCAGGTAAGATTCCAATTCCACCTCTCGAATATGGGTCATCTAAATTCATCTAATTCATGCTTATTTTCATTAGTTATGTGATTGTATTGAACTAAGAAAGCAAAAACAAGCATGCCCACAAAGAAAAAAAATGATGTAGTTACTATGATTGTGTGAATGGTTTCCCACGAATTCTCCTTCTCTAGATTTGGTCTGTTCGCCCCATTCTACCATGTTTGGATTTCCTGATTTTGATTTTAGGGTTTTTTGGGGATTTTTTTTCAACGGAAAAGACTGTTGCTTTAGGAAATTGGATAACTGATTTGTCAAATTGGAGATAAGGTTTTTGACATAAGTAAATTGCTCAAGTAATGTCGTAACAAATAGCAACTCTGTTTGATTAGAGTCCAGGGAACAAAATAGTATTTGATTGGTTTAGACTTACAATTTAGATTATCTAAATTGGTGGTGAGTTGATGGTGTTAGTGTTTGGAATATGATTTGATCTTTTCATGATATTGTTAGATCCCAGAAAGTGAATTTAGTTTAGGCTTAGTAGATTCAGTGTTCTTTTTGCATTTGCCTTGATTGAAGATGTTTATTCTGTGCAGTAAAGTGATTGTAAATTCATGGAAAAATAGAGGGTTCGGTTACAATATTGAAAGTGTGGAGTATCATGGTGACTTTCAGTTTCCATTGGCTTGTATTGCTTGAATGTTGAATGTGAATCTTACTTTCCAAACCGAAAATGTGGTGATTTTTCTTCAATTAGTATTCCATAAGTCAAGGACAGCATTTCAAAACAGGCCTAATTGTTTTTTTGTGTACAAATATCGTTTTGAAGTTTGGATATATTTGTTTTTCACCTCAGGTATGATAGTGTACAAAAAGCAAGTTGTGAATATGCACTTTAAAAACATGTATCTATTTGGTTGGAACTAGTTTTCTGAGTTTTTTTTTTTTTTTTTTTTCAGTTTCTTCTTGTGGGGACAGGGAAGAATGAGTTTTATTGGCTTGCAATGAATTTTTTCATGCTAATCTTGCTTATAGAAAGTGATGTGATTATTATTAACGGGAGGAAATAATGTGGTAAAAGCTAGTTTTTATGGAAGAAGGGAGTCCTATGGTATATGTGCTTAAGACCTTTCTTCCTACAATCATATGAAGAGTCTTATCCCTCTTGGGAATTGATAGGGTGGAAGAGGAGAATGTCAAAAGACTCAAATACCAACAGAAGGGTAAAAAAAAAATGAAATTAAGTGAATGGTTGTTTTATGCATGCATTCAAGTGCTAGTTAGTTAACCCACATTTTGACTCTACAAATGTTTCAGTGATGTTATGTGTTTATCATCTACTGTTGTGAAAGATGCATGAGGATAGTGTGATCATGTGCTGCAATGTTGAACATGATGCAAATTTGTTTTAACTTGTCGAGACATAATTAGATTACTGAACTTAGAAGACATAAAAGATGTAGAACTGTCATCCGGTTACCAAGAGTGGTCTCATAGACTATACATCGACACTGTTTCAGTCTAGGGTCAATGTTGTTGCTTTTGAAAGTTCAATATTGTGACTTCAAATGTTAAATTTAAGCCACTTAAATCTGTTACTATTTTGAATATATATAGGGAACAACTATAAATCTTGTTTTTTGGTTCATTTTTTAGTCAAACGTAGCTGAGGTTGATTGCAAGTTGGCAATAGGTTCTGTTGAACATATTGTTGCTTATGCCACTATTATGGAGTGCGAGGATCCTTCCCAACTCGTTCATGGCACTCCACTAGGGGATGGTAATGTGCGTGTTTCCATCTATGCCGCGCTTGAGGAGAAAGCAAAAGTGCCATTTCCTGTGAAAGATGAAATTGAAACAGTGAAGCAGGCTATGGGGAGTTGGGTCGCATGGCCTAAACATCTAGTCATAAAATCTGCAGTCAAGGTAAGAACTGTGTATAATTCAACCTGTAGCTACTTTGATAACATTCATTTGTTTATAGAAATTCACTTAATTGTAGATATGCAGCTTATATTTATGATTTGTACCTTACATTTATTTTCTTATTCTAGAAACCTACCAAGGATAAAGCTGATAAGAAGAAGAAAAGGAAAGAGATAGGGGAAGAGGACTCGGAGATTGAATTTGGCTTGGCCAAATTGGCACCATCGTTGCCAGCTTCATTGAAGATGTTATGTTTGTGGGGTGAGGATGCATTCAAAGATGGGAATACAATCAACTTCTACATGGAGCCTAAAGTGTTTGGATATTCTCGCAAGACATTTATATTGGGAAAAGATGTTAGGCGACTTGCAAGCATGAGGGAAGTAACTGGAACTTGCATTGCTGTGTATCAAAGGTAGAAAAAGTCCTTCAACTGATATTATATATATATATATATATATATATATATATATATATATATATATATATATATATATATTTATATATACATATATGCTTTGTCCGTAATGCCTTGATAAGGAGTATAGTTGCTGAAACCCAATGAGTTGGTGCAAATGTTTGTTATTAGGTACCTCTATGATAAGTTGAAGGCTTATAAAATGCTGGACATGGTTGCGTTTGTTGACCCTTCACTTATTGGTGCTGTGGGGTGTGGGAATGGAACTGTCAAGGCCCAACACATCAAAGATAGGCTTGTAACTGCTAAACCAGGGCAGATGTTCATGCTGCCATATAACTCAGGGTAAGTTAATGAATGTTTGCAAACTTTCATATCTACTGTGTCTGAACATATATAACAAATTAGTGTTCAAGATATATGACATTTTGTATGCATGTAGTGATCATTGGGTGTTGACACTTGTTGATCCGGAGAAAGGAACTGCCTATTTTATAGACCCGCTGAAAAGACGCTTACCCACAGGAGATTGGATGTCTATCGTGGATACGTAAGTCCCTCGTTTACATATTGATTGAAATGCAACAATTTTATGAAATCTGTTTAATACACTTGTTTTCCTCCCTTGCATTATGGTACATCATTGATCATGTTGTTGTTTTGGTGTAGTGCTATGCGTATGTATATTTCTGAAAAGAATAAGCAGAGTCGGAGTTCAGTCCATTGGAAAAATTTGGCTGTAAGTTTCACCACTTGTGGTTTTCAAAAAACAGTTTTCCATGCCAAGTTTTCACTTGTTCATTCATTTGCTTGTGTTTAGGGCATTCCTCCCCAACCTAGCAACAAGGAGTGCGGGTACTTTATCATGCGATAAATGGGAGATATCATTGAGGATAAAGACATGTCATTGTTTCCTTCCAAGGTATCAACATATATAGCTATAAATAGTCACTTGACTCAATTTCTATTAAGTGTGTTATTATATCTATGCCTTATTCACCAAAATGATTAACTGATCCTTTTGATATAATTAACTGATTTCAGTGGGAGAGGAGAGGCAGTAGCCAATACACCCAGGCAGATATTGATCAAGTGCGAAATGAGTGGGGGAAGTTTGTTGTCAACACATATGTGCACGAGTCATGAAGTAGCACACTTGTTGCTGGTACATTTTAGATAAGGAAAACATCTTTTTTGTGCTTCTCTGCTGGTACATTGTCATGCACCATGTGTGGCATATTTTGGAACCATATATGTGTATCAGCTTTTTGATGTCCCGAGTAGATGGGCATGCACTAGAATGCTTTTCTTGTGTAAAATGTTGGTTTCAATGATTGGGAAATGCATCCCTTTTGCTTTTGAAGTTTAAAGTAATGGTTATATGAATCATTTGATGGTTTGCAATGTTTATATTTGATAGAGTACTGTTCATTTCGTAAATAGACCAAATGAATGCACAATCTAATTCAGGAATGGAATGTTCAAATGATCACACAACAGACCAAAGCTAATAATCACTGCCTGTTGTCTGAATGACCAAAAATGGGAGAAAAACACATTGTAATCAATATATCACACATCGGTTTTTAACGAATCAGTGTCTTCTGATTAATACTCAGACAACAGAATTAATTGAACTCTGTTGTCTTAATAGCTAATCACACAACAGAATTAATTGAACTCTGTTGTCCTACAAGTTAATCACACAACAGAAGCAATTGAACTCTGTTGTCCTAAATTTAATCACACAACAGATATAGTCTAAGAACTGAAGTTTGAAGAGCAATCAGACAACAGACAAAATAAAAAAATGTTGTCTGACATGATTAACATACAACGGTTGCAAACTGGCACTGTTGTCTGAAGACGCCCCTAAACTACTGCGCAGCTGCGCGCTTGGCATCTGCCGAGCTATCAAACAACAGTTATAACACATACCTGTTGTCTGTGTGTTTATCACACAACTGTGTTCCACCGTTGTCTGATTTTTCATCAGACAACGGCTCACTCTACAACGGTTACACTTCAAATCACACAACGGTTTTCTGCCGTTGTCTGATAACAAAATTGGTGTAGTGCAAGAAAGTCATCAACTGGAACCCAGAGTGTCAGGCGGCGTTCCAGGGCCTGAAGGAGTACCTAGCGGCAGTCCCTCTCCTTTCTGTCCCTGTGCAAGGAGAGACACTGTTCATTTACCTAGCGGTCTCGGTATCGGCGGTAAGCTGCGCCATTATCCGGCGGGAGGGCCAAGACGAGCTCCCAGTGTTCTACGCCGGCAAAGGAATGAACGGAGCAGAAATAAGGTATCCTCCCTTGGAGCAACTAGCCCTTGCACTCATAGTTGCCGCCAGGCGCCTCCGCCAATACTTTCAGGCTCACACAATCCATGTGTTAACAAATCAACCACTGAGGCAAGTGATGCAGAACCCTGAACACTCGGGGCGCCTCAGCAGGTGGGCCATTGAGTTCAGTGAGTTCGATATTGATTACAAGCCAAGAACCTCCATGAAGGGCCAGGCAGTGGCGGACTTCATCGCTGAACTCACCGAGCGTCAGCCAGAGCCCGGTACCTTGACAGGGCCCGGAACAGAAATGGTAACCGCTGCGGAGGCAATTCCCCCACACTCGGATTGGAACCTGCATGTGGACGGCTCCGCTAGCGCCAAGGCCAGCGGCGCCGGAATCATCTTAACAGGACCCGGGGGACTGAACGCGGAATACGCGTTGAAATTCAACTTCAAAGCTTCTAACAATATGGCGGAGTACGAAGCACTCATTGTCGGCCTACTCCTTGCCATCGACTCGGGTGCTGACAGCGTCAACATATTCAGCGAATCTCAATTAGTCGTTAACCAGGTCAACGACAGCTTCCAAGTCAAGGACCAGCAGTTAGCGGCATATTTGGGGTACGTCAAAACGCTGCTTAAAAAGTTCAAATTTCACACCATCACACAAATCCCCAGGGAAAAGAACGCCAAGGCTGATTCACTGGTGAGACTGGCAACCGCCCAACCACATCAAAGTCCAGCGGACACAAGGGTGGAAAGCCTTGACAGACCAAGTATCACAAAAACCCTGGCGGAGATCTTCAGCATTGAGGTCAGTCCCAGCTGGATGGATGAGATTATCGCATACAAGCGCAGCGGGACATTGCCGGAAGACAAGGTCCAAGCGCGACAACTCAAGCGGAGAGCAACCCGCTACAACATCCAGAATGGCAAGCTTTACCGCCAGGGATTCACCCATCCCAACCTCCGCTGTCTAACCCCAGAGGAGGGAAGAGTTGTTCTAGCTGAGATCCACGGCGGAGAATGTGGAAACCACTCGGGCGCCAGATCCTTGGCCAATCACACAATGCGACAAGGCTACTTCTGGCCCATACTTGGTGATGACGCCCGGCGGATTTCGAGGTCTTGCCACAAATGCCAACAGTTTGCAGATCTCCCACATGCACCGGCAGAACCGCTGTCAATCATCATCGGCCCATGGATTCACTCCACGTGGGGCCTCGATTTGATGGGAAAGTTCCAAACCGCTAAGGGCCAGTTCAAGTACATCATTGTTGCCATCGACTACAACAGCAAGTGGATAGAGGCGGAGCCACTGACGGCAAAAACTACCGCCAAGGTAATTCACTTCCTCTGGAAGAACATCTACTGCCGCTATGGTGTCCCATATACAATCATTACAGACAATGGCACGCAGTTCAACAACAAGGAACTCATCTCCTTTACCGCAAACTTGGGCACCAAGCTGAGTTTTGCATCTGTTGCCCATCCCCAAACCAACGGCTAGGTTGAAGCAGCAAACAAGATAATCAAGAAGTTGCTAAAAAAGAAACTCGACGACGCCAAGGGTTTGTGGGCGGAGAAACTTCCAGAAGTTCTATGGGCCATCCTGACAACTCCAACCGCCGCCACCGGCGAAACACCCTTTTGTATGATGTTCGGAACAGAGGCTGTCCTACCTATTGAGGTTACTCAGCCTACTGCTAGGGTCGAAGGCTACTGCCCAGAGACCAACAACGACGTCATCAACCTGGACAGGGACCTCCTAGAAGAAAAACGACATAAGGCCCACTTGCACAACTTACAAAACAAGCAGCGGGTATCGCGTTTCTACAACGCCAGAGTCAAGGCTCGGAACCTCCAACTGGGGGACTGGGTAATGAAGGAAGTCATTCCACCGCCAACAAAGCTCCACCCAACTTGGGAAGGTCCATACAAAATTGTGGAAGTCGTAAGCCCAGGCACCTTCTACTTAATGGGCAAGGATGGCGTCACGTCGACCCACCCTTGGAATACCGAACACCTTCGGTATTACTACAAATAGCCATGCCGCTACCCAGGAGCATCTTGACTTAGCTAAATTTTTGTTCAATATTTAGCTAAGGGAAGCTACCCAACGGGTACTACCCCACTTTTGTACACGCTGATCAATCAGCTATCAATGAAACGAGGAATTATTCAAACCATTGTTCCCAAGTCCAGCACCGAGGGCAACTGGCAACGCCAACAATCGTCAGCGGACCACGTCCGCTACGTGGTGAACTTGGACCAATCTTAATTCCTCTAATGTTTCATTAATTGACAAAAGAAAACTCTAAGTCAAAGTACTAGCGTTACAAACACATCATAACAAACACAAATCCAAAACTTCATTCCATTGCAAAATACTTGTTACAAATTGTTATGCCTCAGCGGCTACAAAAAAAAAAAAAAAAAAAGAGAACATAGTAAGAGGTTCCAGCTTCAGGGGTTGCCCTCGGCATCTTCTGCTTCAGCATGCGGCGGTGCAATGGCGCGGCTCGTTTGATCAGACCCTCGGGCTGTGGGACTTGGAGTTTCTATCGTGCCGTCCGCCCGGGTGTGCGCCGCCAGGAAGCCAGCACGTGACACCTCCGACTAGGTAGGAGGAGGAGTCTGCTGGGACCCTTCCGCTGGGCGTGCGCCACTTTCTCCACTGCCTGAGCGGGCACCTCCCGCTGGGGCAGTCACGACATTCTTCTCTGGCGGGGCACTCTTCGCCGGTGGCACATCGGGCTGGGACGCTTTTGCGAAGTCGATGGCGCCCTTCCGCTGCAGCAGCTCTACGTTCGCCAAGGCCCCAGCCTTCGCCGACTCGGTCAGAGCTTTCTTATACTCCGCCGACTGTTTGAATGCCTCAACAGCGGCGGCCGCGTCAGTATCCCCTTCAACCCTCAGGCGGGCAACCTGACCCTCTAGCCGCTTCACCTCCGTTATTCTGGCGGCGGACTCCCGCTGCACGAGAATGAGCTTCTTATCCTTAGCGGCTATCCGCTCCTGCAGCAGGGCGATGTCCTGCTCCAACTTGGACACGCGTTCATTCCTCTCCAAGTCCCGCTCGATGGCCACCGTCAGCTTGCCGCGGGCGTCCGCGAAATCACACTCCGCCTTTGCCAGACGACGCTCCACCTCCGCCAGCTTCTCCCTCGCCTCCGCCAGCTCCCTCAGGAGACTTTGGATTTCCTCCCTAAGCTCCCCTTCGACCAGAGGATGCTTCTTTGCCGCCTCGAACATGTCGTGCAGCCCTGCTGATATTTGACCAAACGCTGAGCTGTAGGGCGACTGGTCAATCGCTGTGGGGCGCGAGATCCCCGCTAGGCCGCCGAACCCTAGCCGTTCGCAGAGATGGAAGAGGAACTCCCGCTCACCATCCTTCATAAACTCCGCATACGCGGCAAATGAGTCCAAGTCACTGGCGGCGGGCGCCTCCCCCTCCACCACGACAGTTTTCGACGGAGCTTGACGGGCCTTCTTCTGCTGACGGACCCCGACTGTCTCCACATCCTCCCCCTCTTCCTCGTCGGGAGAGTCAATCTGCCGGCGCTTCCTCTCCAGCGCCCTTGGGTTCCCGCAAGCGGCCCTCGTCACCCTCACCGGCGGCTCCTCCCTGGGCGCGTTGACAGTCTCCGCCGGCTGCACCGCCCTTTCTTTATGGGGACCACGCCTATTGGCGGGTACCCTCTCCTTTTGCGAAGCCGCTGTTGCGGCCCCCTTTTTCCCACCGCCCACGGAGGCCCCCGCCTGGACGACAGGCAGGCCGTCGTCACCAAGATGGGAGTGGTGCGGCATTGGCAGCACCACAGGAACCTCGGACTGGCTCAGCGCTAGTGTCTCGGGGTTCACCAGCGTCTTCTGGGCGGCCAGACCCTCGGCATACATTGACTCCAGGAAGTTGTCAACACTACTAGAATTATGCTCATAGACATCACGACAATTAAATCGGTGAGAAATACACGCGATGTAAAAACATGTCATTAACATCGATTCCTCAAATTCCGATTTGTATGTATATAATTGACATCGATTTTTAAAATAGCCGATGACTAAACTTTCATTTAAATTTTCGCAAAAACGTTGAGCGGCTAAGTTAAAAAATTTTAAAGAAACGCGGGGGATGAAAAGTTCATTCCCACACTTAAACATATTTGAACTAAAATAGACTTTAGATTGCCCTAACTATTCGACTAGCACCCAACCTCCCTCTCGTCCTCTTCGTTCTCCGCCTCTGACAAAAACCCTCTTCTTCGTTCTCCGCCTCCAACCAGAACACGAGCCTCCTCGTCCTCCTTTTCCATCTCGGACCAGCTCCTCTGCTCGACGATGGAATGCCGCATCTCTTCTCTCTCTCTCTCTCTTTCCTTCTCTCTCCTGCAAAACTGGTGGCTCTGGTTATCTGGACTTCCAAGCTTCCAGCTCTCCACCTCTGGTTATCCATATTCGCTGGTGAGTCGGTGACATTGCTGGTAAGTCAAATTTCTGGAATTCTGGGTTTTAGTCTTCCAATCGAATTTCTGACTCTCACAATCTCACAATTTCCAGGTTCACAATTTCAATCGAAGGCTCGAACTCTTCCTCTTGTTGTGAAGCCGCAAAGCAGAAATTTTGGGTTCGAAGCTTGGTGATTCTTCAAGCTCGATTTATGGGTTTTGGATTCGGTGATTCTTCAACTCTTCACTCTTGTTAAGTCTCTGGGCGCATTGTCATTTGTATGATGGTATCAAACTGTGAATTGTTTCTGGGTTTAATGTTTTCAATCGATCTGTTCTGGGTTTTCAGTTGAAGTATCGAGCTCGTGGTCAACTGGTCTTGCTCTTGGAGTCTTGGTTCGATTCAGAAATCTTCAAGCTCAGGTAAGTTGCTGCCTTGCTCTTGGTTTGAATAATGAATGATTGAATATTTGAATGAATGAATGTACAATTTGCTCTTGCTGCCTTGCTCTTGGTTTGATTTCAGTATGTCAGTATGATCAAATTGTGTGTGTGTGTGTTTACGCCATTGCAGTTGTTGATGTTGTCATTCTTTTTAATGATAGGATCCAAAGGAGGAGGCTAAAGCAGAGACAAGAGATTGGATAAACACTGTGGTATATAACTCGAAAGCTTTTGCCTTGTTGGTTCAATTTTTATCTAATTGTGTGTCACAGAAGGCCTGTGACTAGACAAAACAGTATGTTGGGAGATGTGTCTGCTCCATTTACACTTCAAATTAAATTATGATTGCACCATGTTTACATTTTATGCATCGTCTATGTTTAAGGCTTTGTGTTTGGGTCCGATGCTTGAGGATTAATGACCTGTTCTTTTAAGGCTTTTGTCCACCTGCGTCTAGTATGATGGCATGTGAAACTTTAGGTAAAATGCTATTATTTATTTATGTTATCTCCATGTCTAGTGATGTTTTTTAGGTGGAGTTCTTAACTGGTTATTGGTTGAATTGTTGCCATTATTTGTCTTGATATATTAAGACTATCCTGCACAGAGTTCTAGTGCCTAGAAAGCCTTGTGTTATATTCAATGTGTTTAAGACCATGATGAGGTTTATTATGTTTGTACGTTTTCCTCGAAAAGCAACTGATGTTCTGTAGTTTTGGTGTATGGTGTCATTGAAAAATGACATGGCTGTAGTGATTGAAAAATTGGAAAGCAGTAGACAAAAGCTTTAATGGAGGTAGTCTTGGCAATTTATTTTTCTATTGGCATTTTTTTTTTGTGTATTTATTTTTCTATTGGCAATTTATTTTTCTAGATTCCAATGGCATTTTTTTTTCTTTTTCTTTTGTGTATATGCTGTTTCACAGCTAACTCACTTTTTGGAAATGGTGGCAGATTGATTCCCAATCTTCTGAGATAGAAAGGCTTTTTGAGGAAAACTCTAATTTATCTAGTTCTCATCAGGAGGCTATGAGCATAGCTTTGCACCGGGAGACTCAGGTACTTTTGGTTTCTTAATTGATGAGAATTGACAGAATATAGCTTGTGTTCAAGGAACTTTACACTTTGTTATTTCTTAGGCTGATATTGTTGATAAGGTGTATCATCGGGGTTGCTTTTTGTTTCTAGGATCAACTTGCAAAAGAACAGAGCAAAGCAGAGGCATTATCAGCTGAGGTATTACAGCTCAGAGCAAGACTCCAACAAACTACTCAAGCATACAATGGTCTTGCACGCCTGTAATTTTTCTCTCCTCCATCTCTCTGTTCATCTTGTTTTTATAAATTCCATGCAAGGCTGCAGTAATAAGATAAATTTCATCTAATGTATGGCAGCTATAAACCGGTGTTGCGAAACATAGAAAGCAGTCTCATTAAGATGAAACAAGATGGCCCTGTGACAGTGCGGTAAATACAAAACTCTTGCACTACCCGTTTACATAAAGTTGGTGGAATTAGCATGTTTTTATTCTTTAATTTTCGTAATTGTGCTCAGCATCCTTCACGTACCAAAATGTTCACTAGCCAAAACAAGGTACCAAATCTTCACTGAATAGCTTTATGTAGACTGATTCTTACGGAAATATAGTGAGAAATGAAAGATCTCTTTCACATTTTTTGTTGGAGGAGAAATGAAAAGTCTCGTATACATTATTGTAAATGAAAAATCTCTTATACATAGTTCTAAGAGATTAATTGGTACCTTGTATCTGCATTCCGTGACTAAGATAACAATTAGAACTGATGGGATTATTTCAATTGAGGGACTGAAATCTTATTTATAGGCTTGCTCTTGGTATCTTATACTGAGTGGTTCTTCAGCCAATCAGTCACCTGTGTTCTTTTATTTATATACAGGTGAATTATTTAGATGCATATGGCATGTAGGGCTTTTGTTTTTGTTTGTTGTTTTTATTCCCTTCCTTTCTTTTAGCCGAGAACTGGACTTTTATTTCATGAGGTGTATGATTAAAGCTACAATTAATTTTAAGTTGCAACCAAGACATTAAAGATGGCAGTAGGAAAGCAAACATATGTGGTCGTATCAATGGGGACAAGAAGGCAGAAATCTAAATGGTAAGTATTCTTCATGTCTTTTGGTTCTCAGCTGCAGTTTTCTTAGTGTGAACAAAAGCAAAGACTTACGTTATGATTATGTGGTCGTATCGATGATTATGACTTACGTTATGAAATACATTCCTAGTGGGCAGCAAAGACTCGGAAAGGATACACCCAACAACAACTTGACGAGGTGCGCATTGAGGTGGCTGACTATTTGCAGACTTTGTTATAGATGCTGATTAGCAAAGTGATTTTGAGTAAGGCTAGCTAGATTTTTTGTGAACTATTTTGGAGTAGTTGTACTGTTGCAGCAAATGTGAACAAAACTACATGTACACTTATTGCAATGGTATGTTTTAGGCTAGCCTTGAAGTAGGTTGGGGTATTTTTACCTATTTAATGCAATGCCCCATATTCAAATTATTTGAGATTTCATGTTGTCAAATGTGGATTAGATAGATGCATTGTAGCAGCAATTACAAAGTTAGTGGACACTATGCTCATGTAAAGGACATGATGTATATACGTTTATTGCAAATCAGTATTAAACTACAACAACGATGTCATTAAAGAGATGATACATCAGATTGGAAACAAAAATCGATGTCTCTTTATTCAGTGCGCATCTAGTTATAAGTAAGAAACGATGTAAAACAACGCAATAAACATCGACTTATTAAGTAAGAAACGATGTAAAGCAACGCAATGGACATCGACTTTTTAAGTAAGAAACGATGTAAAACAACATAATGGACATCGATTTGTTAAATGAAAAACGATGTCTAGTATAAGTATGAACATCGGTGTCAACCTCAAAAACTGATGTTTAATATAAGCTTGCACATCACTTCATAAAAGGAAACGATGTTTAACATAATAATGAACATCGGTCGAGTAATACAAAAGAATGTAGATTCAATCTTAAATAGTCTGATATATGGCAAGTACCCGTAAAGCTTATAAACAGCAGGCAAATTTCAAAAATACCGATGTGTATGAATTTATTACACATCGTTTCTAGAATGAGTAACGATGTTAAAATAAATACTAGTGCTATTGGACCTATATTTCGTTAAGCATTAAATGCATAAATATGAAGGTTTAACAATATCTAAAAACACCAATTTGTGATCATAATAGCAGTTTAACATCGATTCTACAATCTAATCTGATGTGTATTGTAGTATGGTACATCGGTTTTTAACCGATGTCTATTTTTTGCCGATCTTTTACATCACCCACTAACACATGTGTACAAATTTTTTTTTACATTGGTTTCTGGCCGATGTATATGAGAAAAATTCTAGTAGTGCAACCTCCGCACGATCCATCGCTTTTTCGAAGGCGTCGCGACTCGCTTTGTTACCCGGCGGATGTTCTAAATAAAAAAAAACCAGTCAGCCTGGGCTACTTATTACAAAAAAAAAAAAAAACAGTTTGGTGGAGATTTCTTACCAACGGAGCGAGTTAGCCGCTAATCGACCAGCAACTCCCAACCGGTCAGAAGTCGGAAGTGCAGCAAGTTAAGGTTCCGCCAGCAACCTCTGATCCGTGCTACGCGACACTCTTCTTCGCGCGTTAGGTTATAGCGCAGTCCCGCTGTACAAACACAATAGTCGTTAGTAAAAATACAAGTCTGCATATACAAGAACCCGCCAACTACGTTCAGCGGAAACCGGTTACCAACCTCGGATGGGTTGGAACTCCGACTTAATCCTAAGCGTCGGCCCTTCCTCGTTCCACCCAGCCTGATACTCCCACCCCTCTGTGGCGACGCAGAAGGTCCCCCGCCAGTAGGACATTGAATCCCTTAGATTCTCGATCAGCTTGGGCGCTCCCTGGCGGCGGCTCAAGTTCACTTGCCCTCTGCAACCCTGGCGCTTCACATAGACCAGCTCATAGAAGTGCAGCAGCTCCGCCACAGTAGGCCCCTCACATCCGGACAACCGCCACAGAGAGTTTAGCGCAAGCATCAACTGCCACATGTTGGGGCAAATTTGACCGAAGGCAAGGCCAAATTCGCACACCAGGATTTGAAGATTTGGCACCAGCGGGAGTGTCACTCCTTGGCGGAATATCGCCTCATGCACGGCGGCAAACCCCTCTGGGAGAATCGACGCCTTCTCATCCGCCGTCGGCAGGCGCAGCTTCACCGAACCCGGCAACCGGAACATCCGCTTCACCCGAGTGACGGCGGCGGCATTCATCCGCCCTCCTGCCCTCGTCAACGGCGGTGCCATCCTGGAGGAACCACACTGACTCAGCGTCCTCCCCCGCTGTTTCTTCTTCCCCAGAGGAGCCGCTGGCAGCGCTGTTGCTTGCCAACCGCTCATCGCGCCTAGCTTTGGCCGTAGCGGCCTCACCCGCCCTAGAGCTCTCTGGACGTGAAGCACGACCCATGACTACTTCCCAAGGTATGGTCTGTAGCGGCTCAACCTCTAGCGGTTCTGGCAGTGAGGTTCCTGCATGGGCAGACGGACGTAACGAGTCAATAAATATTTTGTCCGCCGCGCTGAACGACACGTCAGACCCAGAATCCTCACTGCTCGAAATCTCTATGACGTTAGCCATCCCAAACCCTAAAACCCACACCAGTTAGCACAAACACAGATCTAGCCTATTCTTACATCAGTTATAGCCAAGAACATCAGCAACAGTTTACCCAGAAAACACCAAAACAAGAACAAACAACCCCCAAACACTTAACTCAGATTCAACCATCTAGTAAATCCCGAAATCCCAACCGTATCAAAAATACCAAAAACCATCCCCAAAACCCACTTTACACACTCAGAACACGCCAAACCAGAACAAAACACCCCAAAATCAACAAACCCAGAAACTGACAGAAGCAAACACAGAAATTCAATGGAACAGGGATAAGATTCAGAGCACCAACCTCAAAGGCGAAATCTTTGGTGTAATTGAAGGTGCTTGTCTTCACAGGTAGAGGCCTCGTCCCCAAGATCCGATGACTCAACAAATTTTGTCCCCTGGAACTCTCTTCGCAAATCGCAGAGCTTGAAGACAACGACTCAGGTTTGAAGTTTTCACAAAGTGTCAAATCTCGCTAAAGTTCCCCCCCTTTTATGTCAACATCAATGCGTTCTAAGCCCTCCGCTCAAAAACGACATCACACACCAGCCGTACACGTGTCACAGTTCTCCACTTACTCTCCGGATTAACCGAGGCGTCGCCTCGGTTACGAAATCCATAATTACTAGCATTAATGGCGAGAAGACGGCCAGGCTTAGGAGACAAGCCTCCGCACGCTAACCCTCTACGGGTTGGACACGGGTCAACCACCACCAGACGAAGCGTCTGGTGGAAGTAACCACTAGGGATGAATTCACCAACCGTCCGAAGTCTCCACTGAGCGGAACCCCGCCAGCGGAACTTCTCCCTTGTCATCTTCCAAGTGACGAAGTCTCCGCTGAGCGAAACCCTGCCAGCGGAACTTCTCGCTTGTCGTCTTCCAAGTGACGAAGTCTCCGCTGAGCGAAACCCCGCCAGCGGAACTTCTCCCTTGGCATCTTCCAAGTGACGAAGTCTCCGCTGAGCGAAACCCCACCAGCGGAACTTCTCCCTTGCCATCTTCCAATTGACGAAGTCTCCGCTGAGCGAAACCCCGCCAGCGGAACTTCTCCCTTGTCATCTTCCAAGTGACGAAGTCTCCGCTGAGTGAAACCCCGCCAGCGGAACTTCTCCCTTGTCATCTTCCAAGTGACAAAGTCTCCGCTGAGCGAAACCCCGCCAGCGGAACTTCTCCCTTGTCGTCTTCCAAGTGACGAAGTCTCCGCTGAACAAAACCCCGCCAGCAGAACTTCACCCTCGCCATCTTTCCAGCGGGGAACCTTCCGCTACGAAACCTCTAGCGGAACCTTCTGATCATCTTGCAAACAGCATACGATTGTTCAGAGCAATACCGCTCAATAACATACCGCTAAGCACGTCTACTCGACACTGCTTCCTGCTACAGTCAGCAGGGGGATATCCGCCAGCGGCGGATCCCGAGGCCACGCCTCACTCTGACAACGACCGCCACGCGGCGTTACGGTCAGACGGTCCCTACCGGACACGGGGACTTGTCAACAGTCTACGACGGCCCTGATCAGGCACGTTGACCCCCGTCACTCGGGTACTAAGATTGGGCTCGCTACCCAACACCCTCTGCTCCGCGCAGCTCCCCCTCAACAAACAATCCGCCGACCATCCAGAGGTCTACCTTGGCCGGGGAGTGGGGGACTCCCTGGGGGGCCTAGCAGGGGCCCACCCGAAAGGGTATAAAGCGTTTGCTCACTAAAATCCATGGTTGACAACGCACTGACGCTAATTATGCTCTTGCAAGTCTAGCGGAAGAAAACGCTTCAAACCGCCGAACAACTCCCCAACCAAGATTGCCCTCCTTGACTGGGGACTTGGGGGACTTGTACATGCATGTACATTCGCAAGCATAATTAGCTATAATGGGCCACGCTCATTGTACCGCTAAAGGTACTAATTCCAACCAAAGGAATGACATACAGGTACACCGCCAGGCGGGCTACAACCTCAGTGTCGGATCACCCCCAGATCACCGCCGACGCGCCGCCACGCGCCGTGCCAAAATGGCATCAGTAGCTCCCAGAGCTGGGAACTGAAGTACTTCAGTCCCACATCGAAAACAAAGAGAAGAACCTCTTCTTCCTCACCTATAAAAGGTTCTCTCCTCTCTCCTCATTAATTACGCATTCAATACTTACCTACTGTTACTTTGTCAACATAAATACATTGACTAACTTAGGCATCGGAGAGTTGAAGACCGCCCAGCGCGGTCTCCCTCTGACGCACTTTGTATTTTACTTGACAGGTAGCGGAGGCTTTGAGAGCACCACAAGTATCGGTCCGCCCACCGGATCAGCGTTAACAAAGGTTCAGCTACCGCCGAACTTTTAGACATTAACAATTATTAAATGAATAAGAATGGTACCCTTCCAATATCCACCATCAGTGCCCATCCTGGCTCCCTGAAGACTTGATTCCAATGCTAATAGATTTCCCCAAAGTATTTTCTCTCCTATTGAACAAGGACACAGAATATAATCAGGACCATGAAAGATATATACAACTAAATGCAAAGCGTATTATTATTAATACCCTCATCATGTCTCAATAGGTAATGCATTAGAACTTGTATCTAGGCTTTCAAGTTTCAAATCCAATAGCAAAAAGGAGAAAACAGGAAGCAGATTATTTAACTAGATCACACAGAGCTTTCAATTTCATTGAGTGAGACTACTAAAACATGACCATTATTCCCAATTTCATTTCATTTAGTCTTCATTACAAAAAATCCCTCATAATCAAGCATATGACCAAGTCAAAATCGTTATCCAGCAAAATACTCAAACCTATTCCTTCCTTTCATTATTATCAATTCCCAGTTGCAAACCAAACCAATCAAAACAAGGTCAAAAAGTCAAGACCTCCATAAAAAATTGACAAAAACAAACAAATAATTCCACAATATAACCAAATTTCACATACATCGTCAATAAAGATTCTCACGCTAACACCATACCGCCAGATCCGTAATCACATCCAAAAATTAAATACCATAATAATGCAGAACGCTAGAAGAGAAAACACTGTTTGGATTCCTAGAAAAATTCCAAAATGCAGCAAAAGAAAAAATAGGTGGATCAAACTAACGAAAGGTGCAAGCTTAACTCCAATATATACCAATTCAGCCAATTTCAATTCTTTCTTCACCAATATATACCGAGCTTCCCCTCTCATACTATTCACTAGCTTCTCCAAACGTTCCAACTCCCCACATTCATTCCGGGGAACATATAGGAAACTAAAACGTGAACATTCAGAACTAAGGCCAAATGGTTTCAGAGAACTATAAACGCAAAAAGATAACTCTCAATTGCTTAAACTAAGAAGCTCAAAAGACCTTTACCTCTCTCTGGTTTTGCTTTCGCTTTTCGTTTTGCTTCTCTTAGATTTCACTCTAGATTTGGGGATCAAATGGCGCTTCAGTTGTGCCCCATCTTTGATTCCGAGTTCGGTCAGCATTCAATCTTTTCCATCAGGTGACCTGCAGTTGACAAAAAAAAAAAAAAACAGTAAAATTTAAGAAAGATCATGACAGATGTATCAAGTACGAGTCTGCACCAAACCTAAATCACATTGCTCAAGCATATACAGAACACCCATCAAAAATGCCTCTCTTCCCTCTGCTGGTAAAGCTTGTGTTTATACATAAGCCTCTGAAACCTTCACCAAAATTACCGAAACAAAAAATTACACCAATCGAAATCAACGCTTAAAAACCATAACCCTAAGTGAAGAACAAGCAATTCCAACTTACAGAGTCTGAGCATCGGTGGTGAGGCCGGAGAGGCAGAGGAAGAGCCTATCGTTGACTCTGTAAATCTTCGAATTAAGGGACACAGTCAGAGCATTTGGCCTTCTTCTCTCCTTCAGCACCGCCGAACTCATCACTACCGCTTCTTCTTCCTAGTCTCGACTAGTGTGAATCGGAATCGAAAGTCCGGAAATTTCGGAGCCGGCAACGTCGATTCAGGGTGCAACTGAGCCGTCATCATCGTGGTTGTGTTAGGTTAATCGACAAAGCTGGAAGCAGCGAACATAAGCTGGTTGATCTCCGTCGGAGGCGGCGAAAGGTGGAGAGGGAGCTCGAGTTTGTCGTCGAAAGGATTCAGAGCTTCATCAATTTCTTCAACTTTGTTGGGGTCTAGGTTTCTTCGGCTCTCTCGGAGCTTCAGATTCCGCCGGAGAATGGAGGAGGAAGGATTGTGATGGTGAAGAGGAGGAGGAGCGAGTTTGGGGAGGAGGAGGTCGATGGGTTAAGAATGAAAATTAGGGTTTGAGCACGCTTTCTCTCGGGATCGGGTCTAATTGTTTTTCGGAGTGTGAAAGTTTCGTTCCCCGCTCTTATCGAATCTTCTTGCTTGAGCGCCGCCGTCTTGGATGCACCAGCGACTAACTCGTGAGATCTATTAGAGGTTTCGAAGACCCAGCCTTCACATTCCTTGATGAGCTTCTTCTTCCCAGTATGCAGAATCAGCAGATCGAAGAACCTCCTAATTTTTTCAGTATGAAGAACCCTAATCTCAAGTCGAGATAGCAAAGAGAGGAGAATTACACGCCTCTTCAAATTCGAAAATCGGAAATCGAAGAAAAGAGGGGTTAGGGTTTGCGACTCAAAGAACCGCAGAGAGGGGACTGAAATCAGAGAGAGAGGAAGTGTGGAAGTTTCTTTTGCTGAAATATATGTATCTAGAAGAAGAAGGGTTTCAAGAAGAAGATGGGTTTGATTCTTTTAAGAGAAGAAGACGGGTTCCGCTTTCAGAAGCTAGAAGAACATGGGTTTTATGGCTTTTCGCAAAGACTAGCTAAGTGGGAGACAGTGTGGGAGACATAAATGAATTTTGGTTTGTATAATCAAGTCAGACAACACATAAATGAATTTTGGTTGTCTGATGGTCTATACTTGAAACTTAGGGACGACCTAACAAGCAAATCTCCCTCCTAGTGCGAATCACATACAAACGCACTTCTCCCGCCTAGGATTGCCATCTCGCATTCACACAACAAAAATAGGTCATTCTGTTGTAGGAGCTTACATTCATGTACCAGCATTTCACCCAAAAATTAGTCTTTTTGGGGCTAATCACTCTCATTTTGGAGTACATCTGATTTTCTTCCAAACTTGCACAACGGAAACAAAAAAATGCGTTGTATGTTATTTTGCAACTTACTCTCATACAACATATACAACAATACTGTTGTGCAAGGTGAGTCAAAATTTCGACCAAAATTTGAGCAAGGTGAGGGGGAATTTTTTTTTACATTCATACAACAGACAAATCCTTAAAACTGTTGTACAATAATCTTGGACCCGAAAAAATTGATGTACGACCTCCTTATACAACGCCAATCTCATTAAACCTGTTGTGTGAAGCAGTTTCAGTTATCACACAACGGAAATTTTTTTTTCGTTGTCTAAAAAGTGTAGTGTGATGCAGTTTTTGGCATAGTGTAATGTCGAATCTGACTCTCTCCCCTTAATCCAAGCAATCTCCTGTCACCGACTCCTAGTGGATTGGCAAGCCCAACCACTAGTTTTGGGCCTTCGTCTGTTTGCGAAAGCTGCCCCAAATGTTAGCTGGGCTTGGACCAACAGAGATGCCAATAAAGATGCAGATCTTGTTGCTTCCCTGGCTCGTCGGAGGATGTGTCCGGCTTCTTGGCTACAAGAACCACCTCCCTCCCTTTTACTTATTTTGTTGTTGGATGGGGACCTTCAGCCCCCTTAGTTCGTCTTTGTCTTTGTTTTCGTTTGGTTCCCTATTGCCAAAAAAAATACAATAACCACAATCACTCATAAACTTTCTACCTATCAAAATGTTTGAATCAAGGTATGTAAGAGCAAACAACACCTACAAGCTTCCAGTATTCAATCTGATCCAGTTTTTCTGATCATACTCCATTTTGTTCCATCATGTCATTCCACCGATCAAAACCCCAAAAAACAAAAACCTTCATCATCATTAGATGATGATTAGGAGCAGCAGAGAGAACAATGACCCCATTTCTGCATCCCAGATTTCCATTTCTTTGAGCGACTCATCAAGGCTTACCTCAACTGCCTGGGACTTGATGACTACTCCCCCGCTCAAACGTGTGTGAGCAATTAAGAACACGTCGCCGGAGCAAACAAGTTTTCCGATCAAAGGCTTCGCCCAATTACGTAATGGAAACAACAACAATACGATGAGTACATGATCGGAGAAGATGAATAGAGAGAGATCTAGAAATGTGAGATGGAAGGACTACCAAGCAGGATCGGATCCGGTAGGCAAGGCTATCGGTTCCTGGTTCGAATCTAATCCAAGTGGATTTCAGATCCTCGGTTAGAGGCAAATGCGTTGTCACCAGCAATGATCTCCATGAACAGAGCCACCATGCTCTGCTGCTCCTCGGCTGACACAACCTCCATCTTTGGCACAACAGTGGCTTCGCGTCCTTTGCAGAAACAATACAAATCAAAGGGGGGAGGAAGGGGGAAGTCGCCAGTGAGAGAGGAGAGAAAGATCTGATAGAGGCATATGTAATTCATTAATTAGTGGAAATAAAATTTGTTGTTGGGGTAAGTGAGATAATTTTGACTCATTTTGGTGCTTTGGATACTAGGGCTGAGCACCCAAAACCGAAGTCCCGATCCCGTCCCGAAACCGTCCCGAAATCTGCCGGTACGGGCCGGTATCAAAATCTGAAATTTACTATTTGGGCCCGTCCCGTCCCGTTCCGAGAAAACGGGCCTGGTACAGGTACCAACCCAATCAATACCGGTTGGTCCCGTCCCGTCCCGTTTAAATTAAATAAATTAATCTTTAACCTTTTATATTACTGGTACCACACGTCCACATCTGATCACTACACCTTTTAAACCTAAAATGGCTAACTCGATCCCAATTCAGTGAACTCTGTTCTGAGTCTCTCTTCTCTGCTCTCTACTCTCCAGTCTCTCTTCTGTTCTTCATCGTCCTTGTAGCTCTTTCTGACATGGGAAGGTTCGAGGACCTCACAGAAGCTCTCTCAGATTCTTCGTTAAACTTGTACCTCTTTCTAACATAGGAAGGTTTGAGGACCTCCAGAAGCTCTAGATGGGGAAGCGTAACTCATTTTTTCTTCTCTCTAACTTTCTGTGGTTAATTAGGGTTTTATTGATTATGCCGATTTTGCTTTTGTTTTTGTTTTGATTGCTTGATTTTAACTGTAATTTGGATGCTTGATATCTCAGATTTATAATCAATTTGAGAACTGGAGATGAAATTGGTAGCAGTTTATATCCTAACCATGAATTTTGATGGAAAAGATTTTTGAATTGGGAAGATAACATGTTGGGCTTCTTCATTAACTGCATGCAATATTGAAATTTTGCAAAATCTCATGAATCCTACTCAAATTCTGCAATACCCAAATTCAGCAAGAGGTGCGATTTCTTTGTCGTGCTTGTAGCTCTTTCTGATTTTGCTTTTGTTTTTGTTTTGGATGCTTGATATCTCAAATTTGTAATCAATTTCACTAGTTTTGAATTTATTGCTAATTCAATTGATTGCTGGAGCTTAATTTTGCTTTGTTGCTGTAGAATTGTGGAGGTTGAGTTTAGTTTGATTTGGCAGGTAATAATCAACGTAAGAATGCAGCATTGATTTGGCAGCTCATCTTCTATCCAGTTTCCCCAAATCAACGCAAGAATGCAGCATTGATTTGGCAAACTTTTGACAGCTACCCATGTCTCCAATAGATTCAATGCAGAATGCAGCATTGATTTGGCAGCTCATCTTCTTTCCAGCTGTCTTGAATCTGATCTGATTTCACTTCCATTGCTCAAGTGTATTCAAGTATAGGAAAAAAAAAAAAAAAAAAAAGTCGGGTATCCCGAATTGGGCCCGGACCCGACCCGATCCCGATCGGTTTCGGTACCTTCGGTACCAACTCTGAAAAAATGAAGTCCCGCCCCGGCTCGTCCCGAATAATATTTTCGGTATCGGGTTCGGAATCAGTCAGTAACCGGCCCGTCCCGGCCCGTGCCCAGCCCTATTGGATACGACTAAAAACAAAAAGTCATAAAACTTATCATATCCAATGAATAAGCAGCATTCTTGACTTTAGAGCTGAACTAATAAAAGTTGTATTAATCATAAACTTGAAAAATTGTAAATTCAATATAAAATTTTTACTATAAATTATAGATGAGAAAAAACTTGTAAAGAACTCAGATTTTAACATACGAATCATGAAAAAAGAGCAATAAAAATTGAAAAGAATGAATTGCTATATTGGAATACATAAACTTCACCCAAAAAAGGGCTTAATAGTGCACATTTGCCTGCAAAGAAATATATACTATTCATAAGAATATGCAATCAAACCCTAGAAACCCTTGAGTTAGCAGAGAAACCGGCGGCGGTAGAATCCGTCGAATCTAGCAGCGGCGAGGCGTCTCGTCGTTAATCCGTGTGGAGGTGGTAGTGCGTCGGTACGATTTTGAGTGCGACAAGGCCTTGTAGTCATTGTGGTGTCCGTGAGCTTTTCATGTTTGGCTGAAAAGGGAGCGACAAGGCGGTTAGCGCAGAGTGCAGAAGGTGTTCGGATATGGTTTTCTTTGCAGCGTGTCGAGGAGGCAGATTAAGCAGCGATCGGTTTACAAATCAGCATTGCTTATCGTGGCCTGCAGCGTCTCGGGTAGGGGAAACAAAGCTTCTACTCATGGTTTTTCAACGGGACTAGCCCCTGGAGATTGGCCGGAGGAGGCGTTTAACAGGACTCGCCTTGGATTTCACCCTGAAATCCGAATTGGTCATGCGGGGCCCATCTTAGGGGAAATTCTTTCAAATATTTGGCAGAATGTATCCTAAAAGTTGACTACCCAAACTTGTGAAAAACATTTAAACACTTCTAAGATTTCCAACCTCAATTCCAACTCCAACAAACCTACATGCTCTCCTCAACATTCAACTCCCATAGTGTAATATAAAGGAAATATACACAACTCTCAAATCTCAATTTATCATTACTATAGAAATTTGGCAATCAGAGCAGTCTAGATTAGAAACTGAAATAAAATACAAGTAGATTAAACAAGTAACCTACAACAGAGATGAAGGTGGTGGGCACTATGCCTCAACGCCTACGCAAGCTCGACCTCAACAAATCTGCAGACTGGGCACAAAAAACTGAAAAGCCCAGGGAAAGGCATTTGAAAAACTGTTAGAGTGAGTTGACGAAAAATAAATAATTTAACGAAAATAACATAAAATAAAATGTAATGCTTTCCCAATTTTATTCTCTTAAAAACCGAGCATGTAGTGCAAATTCGATAAAATACTTTTAAATCAAATCGTCTCATAAATGGATATTTCAAAACATGCTAAAAGCTCTATGATACTGGCATCTAAAGTCATACTGTAATCTCATCTCATTTAAAAATACGCGAAGAATAGAGGGTGACGTATCGGAGAGTACTGCAGACCGAAATATGAGGAGGCGATGGCTAGATGATACTGTCGACTAACCATCTCATGTCATTTGATGATTTGAAGGATACTGCCAACCAAATGAGGCATTGAAGGGTACTGCTGACCGGAATGCTATGAGGCAATGGTTAGAGGGTCATTGAAGGCTTGCCTCAACAGCCTGGGACTTGATGACTACTCCGCCGCTCAAACGTGTGTGAGCAATCAAGAACACGTCGCCGGAGCAAACGAGTTTTCCGATCAAAGGCTTCGCCCAATTACGTAATGGAAACAACAACAATCCGATGAGTGATCGGAGAAGATGAACAGAGAGATCTAGAAATGTGAGATGGAAGGACTACCAAGCAGGATCGAATCCGGTAGGCAGGGCTATCGGTTCTTGGTTCGAATCTAATCCAAGTGGATTTCAGATCCTCGGTTCGGGGCAAATGCGTCGTCGAGCGGCGGTCTCGTCGGTGTGGCATCTCCATGAGAGAGGAGAGAGGAGAGAGAGAGACCTGATAGAGGCATATGTAATTCATTAATTAGATTGAGGGCAAAACTGTTATTTTACTTTAAACTGGGTAATTGGAAATAAAAATTTGGAGTAAGTGGGATAATTTTGACTCATTTTAGTGCTTTGGATACGACTAAAACAAAAAAAGTCATAAAACTTATGCATATCCAATGAATAAGCAGCATTAATTGAGCTCTCGTGAAAATGTCTCGACTTTAGAGCTGAATTAATAAAAGTTGATTAATCATAAAACTTGAAAAATTGTAAATTTAATATAAAATTTTTACTATAAATTATAGACGAGAAAAAACTTGTAAATAACTCAGATTTTAATATACAAATCATGAAAAAAGAGCAATAAAAATTGAAAAGAATGAATTGCTATAGTGCAGTACATAAACTTCACCCAAAAAGGGCTTAATAGTGCGCACATTTGCCTGCAAAGAAATATATACTATTCATAAGAATATGCAATCAAGCATAATTCTTGGCTACGCAGGGCGTAGTATACGCCTTAAACGATCATAACGGAAGGGCAAAAATATCATTTCTGTTGACATATACGACAAACGAGAAGGAAGTGGGTAAAAATACGGCGACCCCTTTATCAAATCAAGAATGACGAACCGAAGAAGCAACCTGATGGCCCGTTAGTTTCTCCCTCTTCCGGCAGCTTCCAAACGTCTTCCCGGTGGCAAATGGTTCAGATTGACAGTGGAAAGAAAACCTTGACACCCGGGAGGAGGAGATTCGGATTTCGAAAGCTTTGAGTTTTTTTTTTTTCCGGTGAATGTTCTGCAAATTCCGGTGACTCCGGTCGAAATCGATGTTGTATGAGGTATGAAAAACGATCCTCTCTTTGTGCTCGACGTCTTTCTATAATTGGTTTGGAAATTTGGTTAGCTTTGGAAGAATGGGTATTTGGAGTGTTTTCGGCCACTGCCGAAATTGGTTTTCACGGCGGCTATCTGGGCTTCCCTTGGTTGAATTCCGACCCTTGTTCATATTAAAAATGGTTGGAGCTATGTGTCGAGAATGATGATAGGGAAGTCTCCAATTATCAGTAGGAATTATCTTGATCTGTTATGGTTCCAAGATTCAGTTACAGAGAAGAAGAAGAAGAAGAAGAAGATGAAGAACAATGGAATCGGGAAGAGTCACAAAGGAAATGTGAGAGAGGATAAGGTGAAGAAGGACATGAAATCAGGATCGGGCATGAATGGATCGCCCAAGAAAGGTGCCCATGGCGGCAAGTTCACCTGGGCCGATGATCTGGGCTACTTTACAGCCGAGAGGGGTTTTCAGAAGGAAGTCATCGATGCCAAGGATCCAAACTTTGAAGACACAGTCGAGATCCCAAGTGTCTGATGATTATCATGGTATTGATCCGTTATCTTGATGTCATGTAGTTTCCAGTTTCTATGAATGAGAAGGCGATGATCCTTATGTAAAACTTTGGAATTGTGCAGTTTTTATTGGGTTTATGTTAAAAAAAAAAAAAATTATTGTGGAAATTTTTTGAATGATTCAATCATAAATTCCTGCTAAACTGTCCAATTAAAACTAAAGGAATTTTCAAGAATGCAGACTGCAGAGAGTTACCCAGAGAAATAGAGAATGGGTTTGTGTTGAGAAGTACTCGATCAGTATCGTCTACGTACTCTGTCGTTTTGGAAGATTTATTTTACCATAACGGAATCAATTTTTACTGATAACAGCAGTTAAGCTGACAGATCTTCTATTTCAAATGTTGTGGACAAAATAAACCACGCGTGTAGGACCCACAAGGGCGTACCATACGCCCGGCGTAGCCCAGACGCACGCTGCAATCAAACCCTAGAAACCCTTGAGTTAGCAGAGAAACCGACGACGGTAGAATCCGTCGAATCTAGCAGCAGCGAGGCGTCTCGTCGTTAATCCGTGTAGAGGTGGTAGTGCGTCGGTACGATTTTGAGTGCGACAAGGCCTTGTTGTTGGTGTGGTGTCCGTGAGCTTTTCATGTTTGGCTAAAAAGGGAGCGACAAGGCTGTAAGTGTAGAGTGCAGAAGGTGTTCGGATATGGTTTTCTTTGCAGCGTGTCGAGGAGGCAGATTGAGCAGTGGTCGGTTTACAAATCAGCATTGCTTGTCGTGGTCTACAGCGTCTCGGGTAGAGGAAGAAAGCTTCTGCTCATGGTTTTTCAACGGGACTAGCCCTTAGAGAGTGGCTGGAGGAGGTGTTTAACATGACTTGCCCTAGATTTCATCCTGAAATCCGAATTGGTCATGCGGGGCCCATCTTAGGGGAAATTCTTTCAAATATTTGGCAGAATGTATCCTAAAAGTTGACTACCCAAACTTGTGAAAAACATTTAAACACTTCTAAGATTTCCAACCTCAATTCCAACTCCAACAAACCTACATGCTCTCCTCAACATTCAACTCCCATAGTGTAATATAAAGGAAATATACACAACTCTCAAATCTCAATTTATCATTACTATAGAAATTTGGCAATCAGAGCAGTCTAGATTAGAAACTGAAATAAAATACAAGTAGATTAAACATGTAACCTACAACATAGATGAAGGTGGTGGACACTATGCCTCAACGCCTACGCAAGCTCGACCTCAACAAATTTACAGACTGGGCACGAAAAACTGAAAAGCCCAGGGAAAAGCATTTGAAAAACTGTTAGAGTGAGTGAACGAAAAATAAATAATTTCAACTAAAATAACATAAAATAAAATGTAATGCTTTCCCAATTTTATTCTCTTAAAAACCGAGCATGTAGTGCAAATTCGATAAAATACTTTTAAATCAAATCGTCTCATAAATGGATATTTCAAAACATGCTAAAAGCTCTATGATACTGGCATCTAAAGTCATACTGTAATGTCATACTGTTGGCATCTAAAAGCTCTATGATACTGGCATTTAAAAATACGCGATGAATAGAGGGTGACGTATCGGAGGGTACTGCATGCTCTGAGGGTACTGTAGACCGAAATATGAAGAGGCGATGGCTAGATGATACTGCCGACTAACCATCTCATGCCATTTGGAGGATACTGCCAACCAAATGAGGCATTGAAGGATACTGCTGACCGGAATACTATGAGGCGATGGTTAGAGGGTCATGTTGACCGTGATGACTCCAAATGCGACAAAGTGCCACTAATGATAGAAAAAATATCGGCTACTTAATGAATGTTGGTTCCTACTTAAATTAACCTCTTGGATTCCCCAATCACAATGCAAATATCTTGAGCGACGTCGTTTTCACATCACAGTAAGTAGCCCAAAGCAATAAAACCAGGTCACTGCCCCCAATTAGCGTACGAAATTGAAGAAATGGCTGCAGCGCCAGTAGCACAAGGAGTGAGTCTGAACCACATTTCCAGAGAATCCTCGGACATTAGGCGCCTCGCCGAGTTCTACAAAGAGGTTGGTTCTTCAAGCTTTTCAAATTTCTTATTTCAGTTCACTTGTAATTCATCAAATGAATTGAACAGAAATTGTGGGTGGTGAATTGATAGACTTTTGGGTTCGAGGAGATAGAGAGCCCAAACTTTGGGGAATTCAAGGTGATATGGCTGAATTTACCTTCAGCTTTTTCTATGCACCTTATCGAGAGGAACCCAACTTACCAGCTTCCTGAAGGACCCTGGAGCGCCACGTCACCTGTTGCCGACCCAAGCCACCTTCCCAGGGGTCACCACATCTGCTTCTCTGTCTCCAATTTCGAATCTTTTGTGCAAACACTCAAGGTATGCATCCATTTTCAGATCACCCTTTTGGATTTTGGATGGTTTGGAATTTCATTTGATGTTTATTACTGTTTGATTTTGATTGAATTTGGCGTAAAAAAAGGGTTATCATTTGTCTACTTTGGTTGTTGAAAACTTGAAATTTCAGTTCTGGTGAAAATCTTGATGTACTAGTGTGTACCGTGTAGATATATGAACTGAAATTATATTATAAATGAAAAAAGTATGCAACCTCAATTGTTTGCTCATCATCTTCCTCGTTTTCTGCTTCACTCTGCTTCTTTTGGCGCTTTGTTATGCATTTCCTCTTCATTGATGAAGTGATAGTAATATGAACTTAAGTCTATAATGAGAATCGAAAACAGCACTGATATGACATACCTTGAGATTCATATAGTGGAAGATTTTCAAAATTTAACATTTTGGAAGACGGAATGAAAACTAGAGATAGAACTTGTGAACCTTTCTTAACCAAATGAGAAAGTGGTAGATTGCTAGTTCTCCTGTGTCATGACCTCATCCATCACCTAATAGAAAATCAACATCTTTTTATCCCCTTCTTGCCTTCTTTGCTGGAATGGGTAATGTGAAAAAGCATTCCCTTTTTCCCTTTTTTGTCTATAAGAAGAGCATCACAAGTCTCATCATATAAAAAAAAAAAAAATTGGTCTTGAAAACAAATTAGGTTCGTAAGGAGTCTTAAACAGGTTGGGGCCCTTGTTACAGAGGACCATTCCAAGACCTTACTTGCGACCAACCATGGTTCAAAACCATGGCAATGCATTCTTTTATCTAATCTTTCTTCCTCTCTTGAATGGGAGTTGTCTGAATCGGAATATGCTTGTGCAGGAAAAGGGAATTCAGACTTTTCAGAGGTCACTACCTAATGGCAAGGTTAAGCAAGTATTTTTCTTTGATCCCGATGGTAAGCTTTTCTAATCCCAATTATTGAATTTTGTCCGTTTCAAGGTTGAAACTTATATAACATAGCCATAATTTAAATTTATACTTTTATGAGGGGTGTTAAAATTTTGTATATGTGTGAAGTGATGCATTGTATATAAATAATGTCACCATGATCTGTCATAAAATTAAATGAAAAGTTAAAAACATCACTGGATTGCATATCTGATTTTCAAGATGAATTGTTCTTCAGTAGATGGATTATTTATAAGGAGTTGCATAAAAGTTGCGGGCATTGAAAATGATAAGTTTTTCCTTCATGAAATAATCCTCCTTTCTTCAACTTGCACAAAAGTTGGAAGGTAGCCTGCATTTCTTCCTTCATTCTAATGAGCTGCATATCCAATCCAACTTTGTGCATCAAACAGAGCCGTAAAGATATATAGACAGTGGACTTTGTTAGTGTTTCCATCATCACACAGCCATACTATTTTTAAGAGAAGTCCTTATCCTATTTGCATATGGGGAAAGTACAACATCTTTGTTATTGAAGATACTTTAATGTGCAGGCAACGGTTTGGAGGTTGCAGGTCAATAAGCTCCATGGCAGCACAGAAGGTTGCTTGAAGTGGTAAAGGAGATTGATATTAAGCAGACAATCAGTACACTTTAATAGACAATAAGTTGCAAACCTCTCTATGCAGTTGTAGTGGTTCAGGTGTCAATTGTGTTTATGACGTTAAATATGTACAGTTGTGTATGCTTTTCTAATCAGTTGATAGTCATCATAGACATAAATTGTAGCATGTGTCTCTTGACCTGTTGCAGCGACAAATCATATATGAACTGATGGCTAGAGAAGAGAACAGTGTGTTTCCCTACTGTGTTGTATTAAAACTTCATTGGTCGAATACATTGGCTTATGCCATCTGTTTGCTTTCTGGTTTGATCGACTTAATTTTGAGTATCACAAGCAGATTAATTAATCACAGGTAAACTGAGCTAACTATATTGGATATAAATCTAATCAACTGACTACCCAGCTGGTTCTCAACTCTTGAGAATTTGAGGTTGGAACTTATTACAAATAGAGAGCTCTGTATAAGGATGAGCCTAATAAACTGTGGTTCTCAACTCTTCGTAAGAAATACCTTTCTCTTTCAGTTTTCACCTTCTCATGTAAGTAGCACGTACTAAGCTAGTCACAAGTATCAAAGGCATTTGCAGAAAGCTTTTGATTCTGAAATACTGATACAAAAATGTGTCGGGAACAGCCAAGGAGGCCTCAGGAGGACCAAGAACCCGTCAAATACGGCGACCATTTCAATGTCTCCGGTGACCTGCCATTCAAGACGGTGGCGCCAGAATGTAGTGCTAGTATAAATTCTTGCATTGCCTATTTTTCATATTTGTTCTTCTCTCCGTCATTCTCCCACTTCTTTTGAATTTTAATAGTAATATTGTCATCAATTTTCTCGAATCTTTTACGTTTTTTGAGTATGATGTATTCATCACTCTTTACCCTACTTACTTTATTCTAAAAGATCTCCATATATGTGAGATGTTCTTCCCAAGAAATTGTGAGACGACCACTATCCATTTCGTGTGCAATCAACACCTCGTGTCCTCGTCCAATAATTTGAGATGGTTTTCTTTCTTTAGCACTCAAGCTTCTGTCAGTTTGTATGTTTCACTTGGGGCATTAGCTATAGTGAGAGAGACCCTATCTTTTTTTATTCAATCTCCTCATTTCTGCCCACATATATAATTTTATGGTTGCACATTGTGGGCGTAGAGGACCATTTGTTATGCAGTGATGGATTCACGGTAACTCTTTGAAAATTATATATAGCAAAATATCAATGAAATTTAAGAAAAAAAAACAAAAAAGAACTTTTTTAAGAGTTTTCGCGCATATATAATCGTCACATGCATACAACTATTAATAAGACTTGATAATGATTAAATAACTAAATAATATTTTAGGTAAGTTAACAAGCTCCTGTTTGCTTTAAATAAAAATATATGTTTAACAATAAATATTGGGAAAAACAAGTGTCATCTACCGTTTTTTTTTTTTTTTTGGGTTAGAAAGAGAATTCACTAAAGCCCAAAGGCAGAAGAGGGGCAACAAGAGCTGCTCAGCCCAAAGCATAATGCAATTTAGGCCTCATCAAAAACCCCGCAGATCAAGTGGGCCGATGGAGGCCCGGAGAGACAAAAGCCCGGCCCGGTCTGTCAAAAAGCCCGCCACAGGCCCGGCCCGATGGGTAGAGGGTCGGGCTTGGTTTAGGGGTTTGAAACCCGGCCCGGCCCGCCAAAAGCCAGTTAGGCTCAGCCTGTAAAAGCCGGCAAACCAAAAATATTATATAAATAATACAAAAACTGTTGTGCAGAACACCTAACTTTGCTGAATTATTGGGAACTGCTCGGATGGAATTAGGAGTTGTACCCTATATGCACGGAAAGCCCCATGTGTCTAGTTTCTGAGAAATTTTACGGTTTGCAATTTTGAATTTTCTAGAAGGAGTTATGGCAATTTAAGTGAAGGCAGTTCAGCTTGGCTTGAACGAGAATCTGCAACATCTTTTTACAAGTTCATGTCTAGAACCTAACTTCGCTGAATTACTGAGAACTGTTCGGATGGAATTAGGAGCTGTACTCTATATGCATGGAAAGCCCCATGTGTCTAGTTTCTGAGGAATTTTACGGTTTGCGATTCCGACTTTTCTAGAAGGAGTTATGACAATTTAAGTGAAGGCAGTTCAGTTTGGACGGGAATCTGCAACATCTTTTACAAGTTTATGTCTAGAAGGCCTAGCACATATATTTGGAAATCTTCAGTGTGCCACATCATCATTATTGAAGATCCAGGACTTTTAGACACGTTTATATATGTGTGTGTGTGTTTATATATATATATATATATATATATATATATATATAGGATTTTTCTCAGGTAAGGATGTCCTTAGTTTTTCTTATGGAACGGATTTACTGTTTTCACCCACTTTCCGATCACATTTTCACATCTTAACCGTTCAGTTTTTAGGTCCTAATGTATGGATCACCTCTGCAAAATTTCAGCCAATTTGGTGATCGTTAAGGCATCAAAAACTGCAATTTACACGAACGAACCGAATCTGTCGAACCGGAACCGTTCGTTGACATTGTTGTAATTTGCAGATTTGGATGCCTTAATGATCACCAATTTGGCTGAAATTTTGCAGAGGTGATCTATACATTAGGACCTAAAAACTGAACGGTTAAGATATGAAAATTTGATCGGAAAGTGGGTGAAAACCGGAAATTCGTACCTAAGAAAAACTAAGGACATCCTTAGTGTAGCCATACTGTATATATATATATATATATATACAGTATGGCTACACTAAGGATGTCCTTAGTTTTTCTTAGGTACGAATTTCCGGTTTTCACCCACTTTCCGATTATATATATATATGTGTGTGTGTGTGTGTGTGTGTGTGTGTCTCTTTGTGTGAGTGTGAATTTGTAATTTGGCCTATGGTGAAATTGGACGTTCTCATACCTCTATATAGAATATGTGCATATATATTCTACATGTCATGACTACGGTTGACCGATTCGATCGGATTTGAAAATATGGTGAAATTAGCTAAATTTTTTACCACACTGATAATTTATTATAATAATCTCATCCAACGGTCGGTTTTTCCATTTTATTTGAATTGATAGAGGTTGCCCTTTAGAGTGTATGATATATAAATATAGGTTTATAAGAGTAACTAAGTTTGACCTAGCTGATCGAATTCGAAATGAGAACCAAATTGGCTGGATTTTCGACAACCACCATAAAACATTACAATCTCTCTATCGAGCGGTTGGTTTCTCCGAATTTATTTTCCATTTCATGGTTGTTAAAAGAATGAACCTCAACAATTTAAATGCAATGTATAAGTCAATACATTTTTAGGAGACAAATTGGTATAGGCCAACGTCTTTGTAATTAAAATTGAAGTTTTTATTTTATGTTCACGCACATCCATTGATGTAATATTTACAGACGTGATGTGAAAAAATAAGCACGTTTCGCGGTCGTCATGCCATCGGTCAACTAAGAAGACATACAAGTGACGACGGTTGACCAATTCGATCGGATTCGAAAATATGGTGAAATTAGCTAAATTTTTTACCACACTGATAATTTATTATAATAATCTCATCCAACGGTCGGTTTTTCCATTTTATTTGAATTGATAGAGGTTGCTCTTTAGAGTGTATGCTATATAAATATAGGTTTATAAGAGTAACTAAGTTTGACCTAATTGATCGAATTCGAAACGAAAACCAAATTGGCTGAAATTTTTACAACCACCATAAAACATTACAATCTCTCCATCGAGCGGTTGGTTTCTCCAAATTCATTTTCCACTTCATGTTTGCTTTAGAATGAACCTCAACAATTTAAATGCAATGTATAAGTTATACAACTTTAGGAGGCAAATTGGTATAGACCAACGTATTTGTAATTAAAATTGAAATTTTTAACTTATGTCTACGCACATCCATCGATGAAATATTTAGAAACGTGATGTAAAAAAATAAGCACGTTTCGCTGTCGTCACGCCATCAGTCAACCAAGAAAACATACAAGTATCTACGGTTAACCAATCCGATCGGGTTCGAAACTATGGTGAAATTGACTAAATTTTTAACCACACGCATAATTTATTGTAATAATCACATCCACCGGTCGGTTTTCCCATTTTCTTTGAATTGATAGAGGTTGCTCTTTGAAAGGTATGATATATAAATATAGATTTATAAAAAAAATTAGTGTCTTTAACTATTTATTATAAATAAAGACCACAAGGCCAGTCCCGAAAAAGCCCGCTAGACCCGTTTTATATGGACGGGCTTGGATCATTCGATTTATAATAAAGCCCGGCCCGGCCCGGCCCACCATTATTTAAAAATATAGTAAGCCTCAGCCCGTAAAACAAGGCCTAATGCAATTAAACAATAGAACAGTTCTTGTTATACTATATATCTACTATGAGAAAGCAACGAACTCAGAACTCAAAAAAGAGGAGCTCTGCAAAGAGCTCATTCTTGCAACTCCAGTGGGCAAGGTAGGTCATTACATGTGAGAAAATGAAGAATAGAGGGTGGTGGCCTATCGACCCATCGTTGAGGTCCCACCCTCTTATTGGCAAGGGAGGCCACCGCATGGGCAGCACCATTCCCTTCTGTTGAGACCCAACTCCATCAAATTCCGGCAATATAGCGATCTCGCCTACAAATAACATCGATAAGAGGAAAAATCGACCAATTTGTAATTTTAGAGTTCCGAATCTCCTTGATTAGCACATGTGAATCACTCTCAATTGTGGGGGTGTAAAATTTTGCCTTTGGGCCACCACCCGTTATACCAAGCCTGATGATCAAAGCTCTAAGGTGACTAACAACTAGATAAAATTCAAGATATTAAATATGATCGAGTAGTGGAGAACGTGCGAACACCACTCGTCCCACTACAACATGGAGCAAGGGCCAAGAACCATGAAGTGAGGACCAATGAATGAATGACTATAAATCTTGAAGCTTATGGAGGAATTAGAAGAAGAAGGATAAGTAACAACGGTAACAAGTATCAATCCAATTTCTTTTTATATTTTTCTCGAATTGATATTTACTTGGGCATCGGATGTTTTTCTGTTTTGCAGGTCCCTTCTCCCCGTGATCAATTGCAAGATGGATGCGTTTAGGGCTTCTCAAATATTGAAGGAGAGATATTTTTGTTGGGTAATCTTCCTCCCCAATTTTTGTGCACCAACGACATCAATGCAGATGAAAGGGAGATGAAGAGATGCACTAGTATCAAGTCCTTCAATGATTGCCATAGCCTCAACAATCAACGCTGAGCCACACCGATCTGGTTTGGCCATCGCAGCAACGAATCTAGCTTGATCATCTCTGACAATCACTCCGAGACCTGCTTCACAGGTATTCCTACACCAAGATGCATCAGTATTGATCTTTGTGAAAAGGGCTTCAGGAGCTATCAGCTTCTTTGGTGAAGATTGATCCAATCACAGGTTTTTTTTGTCATTCACAACTTTTAACCCTCAGGTTCTCAAATTTAATGAAATCATAGCAGTCAAGCATACCCCAAGTAGAGTTTACGCGTGTACTGCATCTCAAGCACCAAAACCTTATATTCTCTAATTCATCCCAATCACTAACAATAAAGAAATCGACAAAAGCAAGAAGAAGAGAGAAATTCAAGAAAACTAGGAGCTTTGTTTAAATGTTCAAGCTTTGAAATTCCACATTTTAGCTGACCAGACAAAATTGCTTTTACAAACATTCCCTGCCCAAAGCATCATCCCAACCAATCACATATATGAATCATAACAAGGTAATAATCGATCATTCGTAGAAATTAGGATTTCTGCAAATCAACTCCACACCTCCATTTGCTCAGTTGTGGAGTTTGGGTTTAAAAAATCGGAAGGTCAAGTGACGCAGACGGAATGATCGGATTGATAAACTAGGTTTACCAGCAATAAACCTAAGCAAAGATTCTGGAGTCCACCAGAGATAAAAGAGAATAATCTCAAATTTATTGATAAAAGATAATAGATGCGTTCTGCAGCCTTAAGGCGGCTTATTTATAAGAAAATAAACCCTAGGGCGACTAACAATGAAACCCTAAAGCCCATGGGTAAAAACAAAAACAACCCGAAAATAACTAGGAAAACCAAAACACCGGAAAATAGAAAAATGCAGTTTTGAGGCCCTAAACGACCCCGAAAGCCCGAAAAAGGTCACAGGTTGTGGCAAAGCAATGAGTTTGATTTCTGGCGCGATTCCCTTTCCGGAAAGGTAAGGTGCGTCCCAAACGGACTCCGTGGAGCTGTTTCGCGTCTACTAGTCACTTTTCGTTTTCCTCCTTTAGCACGATCCAATTGTTCTTCAAATTGGGCAGCCATCTGTTCTGCATCAGTCTCCTCCACCTCTGAAGAACTCGACCCCGAGTTCTCTTCAGGATAAAGAGCCTCATCTTCACGAAACTCATGCAGATCAGCAACATTGAAAGTGTGAGAAATGCCCATCGAATCTGGAAGTGCAACAACATAAGCATTATCATTGATCTTCTTCACCACTTTAAAAGGACCATATTTTCTGGGCTTCAGCTTGTTATAGGTACCAACAGGAAACCTCTCTTTCCTCAGGAACACCATCATGTCATCACCTTCTTGGAACACTTTGACTCTGCGATGTTTATCAGCTGCAGCTTTATACTTAGCATTAGTTGCTTCCAGTTTGGCCTTAACTTCGTCTCGAACAGCCTGCACATCTCTAGCCATACCCTCAGCAGCAACACTAACACCAGGAACCTTAGGAAGCTTCACCAGATCAACCACATGTCGAGGAACAGCAGTATAAACTAAGGAGAATGGTGACTTCCCTGTTGCACTATGCACAACACTGTTATAAGCAAACTCCACCTGTGGCAAAGCATAATCCCACTGTTTGGGTCGATCTCCACAAACACTTCGTACCATGTTACCCAAAGTTCTGTTAGTAACCTCTGTCTGTCCATCAGTTTGAGGATGAGCTGTGCTACTACGGTTCAAAGCTGTACCAAACATCCTCCATAAGGTAATCCAAAAGTGGCTAAGGAACTTTGTGTCTCTATCAGAAGTAATGGACTTGGGTACTCCATGCAAACGAACCACCTCCCTGAAGAACAGTTTGGCTATATTGGACGCATCAGCAGTCTTCTTACAAGCTATAAAGTGTGCCATCTTAGAGAACCTGTCAACCACTACAAACACAGAATCCACACCTCTCTGGGTACGGGGTAATCCTAGCACAAAATCCATAGCAAGATCCTGCCAAATATCATCAGGAACAGGTAAAGGAAGATAAAGTCCTGTGTTTTGGGACTGACCCTTAGAAACCTGGCAGGTGTAGCACTTCCTCATGATAGTTCCTGCATCCTTTTTCAACTGTGGCCAGAAATACCTCTCCTCAAGGCTAGCAATAGTTTTGTCTCGGCCCAAGTGTCCACTCAAACCCCCTCCATGCAGATCTCTAATCAGTTTCTCTCTCAACGAAGAACTAGGGATACATAGCCGATTGCCTTTGAATAAATATCCTTCATTCGCATAAAAATCTGCAACTGCATTATTGCTACTGCACTTGGTCCAGATCTCCTTAAAATCAGTATCTTCCTCATACAACTCTTTCAAGAGCTCAAACCCCACAATCTCCTGGGCTAAAGTGACCAGCAAGGAAGCCCTCCTACTCAAAGCATCCGCCACCCTATTAAGAGTACCAGATTTATGTTGAATCACAAAAGGGAATTTCTGCAGAAAACTCACCCACCTCGCATGCATCTTATTCACAGTTTTTTGACTGTTAAGGTACTTCAAGGCTTGATGATCCGTGAACAGTACAAATTCTCTCTGAATTAGGTAGTGTTCCCATTGTCTCAATGCTCGGAACACTGCATAAAATTCTTGATCATAAGTACTCCACTTCTGGCGAGCTTCACTCAGCTTTTCACTAAAGAATGCTACTGGTTTCTTCTCTTGTGACAACACAGCACCTACCCCCACGCCACTAGCATCACATTCAACCTCAAATACCTTGTCAAAATTAGGAAGAGCAAGAACTGGTGCAGTACAAAGTTTCTCCTTGATTAGGGCAAAACTCTTCTCTTGTTCCTCTCCCCATTGGAATTTGCCTTTCTTCAAACACTCAGTAATAGGGGCAGTAATGGTACTGAAATTCTTCACAAACCTCCTGTAGAAAGTAGCTAAACCATGAAAGCTCCGCACCTCAGAAACTGTTTTTGGAGCTGGCCATTCTCTTATTGCTCGCACCTTCTCTTCATCAACCTGAATGCCTTCTTCTCCAACCACAAATCCCAAAAATAACAGTTTGTTGGCACAGAAAGTACACTTCTTCAGGTTAATGTACAGTTTATTTTCCTGTAAAGCTCCCAAAACCTGTCTCAAATGTACTAGATGTTCTTCTTTGGTCCTGCTATAGATTAATATATCATCAAAATAGACCACAACAAAGGAACCCATAAAAGGACGAAGAACCTGGTTCATAAGCCTCATAAAAGTGCTGGGTGCATTAGACAACCCGAATGGCATAACCAGCCACTCGAACAAGCCATCCTTGCTCTTAAAAGCTGTCTTCCACTCATCTCCTGGCTTGATTCGAATCTGGTGGTAACCGCTTCGAAGATCTATCTTGGTAAACACTTTGGAACCCTCCAGTTCATCCAGCATGTCTTCCAAACGAGGGATGGGAAACCTGTACTTCACAGTTATCTTATTTATGGCCCTGCTATCAACACACATCCGCCATTGATTGCCCTTATTAGGAACAAGGAGGACTGGAACTGCACAATGACTCATACTTTCACGGATGAACCCCTTTTTCAACAAGTCTTCAATCTGCTCCCTCAAAATCTCATTCTCCTTGGGACTCATTCGGTAATGTGGCAGATTTGGCAAACTAGCTCCAGGGACCAAATCAATCTGATGTTGAATGTCCCTCATAGGTGGTAGTTCGTTGGGCAACTCATCTGAAATCAACTCTTTAAACTCTCCCAACATATTCTGCACGTCCTGAGGGATCACCACATCTTCCTTTTCTGCCGCCAACAACCCCTTTATCACCACTGGGCAGAAAACTTCAGATTCTTTAAAAGCCTCCTCCATCTCAAATTCACTGCTAGACAAGGTCAGGAAACTCTCCCCTTTCTTTCCGCCAGACTTCTCAAATTGACACACAGCAGCCATAGCAATTTTATGACTATTCCACAGAAACATCATCACATTATCTTTGCCTTTATAAATCACATCCACATCATATTGCCATGGTCGTCCAAATAAAATATGACAAGCATCCATATCAATAATATCACACAGAACTTCATCTTTATAATGCTTACCAATGGATACCGGTACCTTGCAGGAATCGGTAACTCGAACTTGTGGACCTTTCTTGACCCAACCAAGGGAATAAGGTGCGTCATGAGGCTGCGTAGGTAACTGCAAGTATTCCACCAGCTTCTTGGCTACAAAGTTTTCACAGCTCCCATTATCCACAATCAAATTGCACACTTTATTATTAATGGAACAAAATGACCTGAAAATATTGCGTCGCTGCCCATCTTCTTTAGGACATATTAAGACCCGCTGCAACACAATATTAACCTTTTCAGGAGACTCCTCCTCAGCAAACTCAGCCCCATCATAATCGTCACCTCTTCCTCCTTCTTCTTCTTCATCTTCGTCACATTCACCTATAAGAGCAGTTTGTCTCCTCTCAGGACACACATTAGATCTATGCCCAGGCTTGTTGCATCGATAACAGACATCTGTTGTAGGTCTAGGATAAGGATTATTAAACCTCTGGTTCGGGGCCCTGTTTTGAACACCACTAGAACTGTTAGAACTGCCAGCCCCTTTAAAAGGAGGATTGGAAGCCCTAAAAGTGTTTTCTGTTTTCTGCAGTGTGGTTTTACCCTTGTCAGTTGAGGAGTTAACCAAATCTGCGCTCCTTTGGTAGTTATATCTCTGGAAAGAAGAAGCTCATGAAGGCTTCTCTAACAACTCTGCCTTCAATGCTAGGTTTGAAGCTTCGGCCATAGTATGAACAGTTTGTAACCCAATTTTATCCTGAATAGAAGGCTTCAACCCACTGATATAGCGAGCCACCTTCTGGCCTTCAGATTCTCCTAGTTCGTTACGCTCTGAGTAGCGTAAGAACTCAGCTGTGTAGTCAGCCACTGTCCTAGTTCCCTGGACACATTCGATATACAACCTGTATAGAATCTGCTCATAATCATCTGGCAAGAATCTCTCCATCATTAACTGCTTCATTCTTCGCCACGTTCTAACACCCTGCTTCCTCTGCTTCTGTCGAGTGCTCTGCAACTTATCCCACCATACTGCAGCAGTACTCTTCAATCTCCAGGCAACATGCTTAACCTGCTTGTGTTCAGGCACTTCCATAATCTCAAAGAATCTGTCCACCTGAAGCTGCCAATCCAGATAATCTTCTACACCCAAGTTGCCCGAAAAGAATGGAATTTCGGCCTTGACTTTGTAATCCTGGTCAGCTTGTCCTTGTTGTTCATATTGCAAAATTTCTTCTTCAGGCTCGGATTCTGAAGTATTAACAACAATCTCACCACGTGGAGCCCTAACTCGCTGGCCTCCTTCCCCGCCTCTAGTCCGATTATTGTTGTTGTTGTTGTTGTTCCTCTCACCCAACAATCCACGAATTTCTCCGATCTGATTATTCAAGGAATTGATGGCAGTGGTAAACGCTGTTGTAAGAGCTTCAATATCTGATTTCGTAACTTCACCCATTGCTACTAAGGCAAATAAAAGAGACAGGGAAGACCTGCTCTGATACCACCTGACGCAGACGGAATGATCGGATTGATAAACTAGGTTTACCAGCAATAAACCTAAGCAAAGATTCTGGAGTCCACCAGAGATAAAAGAGAATAATCTCAAATTTATTGATAAAAGATAATAGATGCGTTCTGCAGCCTTAAGGCGGCTTATTTATAAGAAAATAAACCCTAGGGCGACTAACAATGAAACCCTAAAGCCCATGGGTAAAAACAAAAACAACCCGAAAATAACTAGGAAAACCAAAACACCGGAAAATAGAAAAATGCAGTTTTGAGGCCCTAAACGACCCCGAAAGCCCGAAAAAGGTCACAGTTGTGGCAAAGCGACGAGTTTGATTTCTGGCGCGATTCCCTTTCCGGAAAGGTAAGGTGCGTCCCAAACGGACTCCGTGGAGCTGTTTCGCGTCTACTAGTCACTTTTCGTTTTCCTCCTTTAGCACGATCCAATTGTTCTTCAAATTGGGCAGCCATCTGTTCTGCATCATCAAGGGAGAGTTGCATATTTTTTGTCGAAGACGAATTCTGCAAATGGCGTTTGTTAACGCCAAAACATGTAGAGTTTTATTTATTATTAAAAAATAATAATATAGGTGTCACGACCTGATTGGCTACTTAAAAGAGAGGTGAATGAGCAGGTTCACCTAGAGAATGAGCCTAAGAATTATCTATATATATATGGGTGTGTGTGTGTGTGTATTTTTCACATTAAACTTCATAATTTGCAGGAACCCAACAAACAATTTATTGATTGAATGTATGTGCAAATCCATCAATCGAATTACACGAATTTTTTTCTATTCTTGATTGAGAAAAAAAAATTTGTTGTTTAAATTTAAGCACGAGTGTATTGAGAAAAAAAAAAGTCAAAATAATTTAGAGCCATTAGATGTGGACAGATAAGATGATTTTTTTCTCAAGAATTACATGGCATGATTTGGCAGATTTGTGATGTGTATAGGTGACATAGAATGACAAATGGGATTAATACCACAAATTTTAGGCCTCATTTGAGACCTACAATCATTTTCCTATAGAATAATCCACGTCTCTACTACTATAAAGTGAAGTCCTCAAAAGCTTCAACAAATTTTAAACTACCTTAATTACTCATATTGAGTTAATTGAAACAAATAAATATCAGTATTATTATAGTAATAAGCAAAAGAAATAAAAATAAATAAATAAAATAAATAAATAAAGAGATAATTATGAAAAAGAGACGTTGGTAGTGGGAGACGTATAAGATAGATAACTGCATTCATCTCAAATTTAAAATTTTCACGTCTAAAAATAAGTGGATAAACTGATCAACCAAAATTAACCACCTCTTTTTTTTTTTTTTTTTTTTTATGTGACTTTGTGAGTCCCTGCAGATGTACGGGTAAAAAGCTAGTATAGTATAATGCTAAATTAACATTTTTTGTGTACCAATGAAATCCAAGGATTTATAATATGCTTCTTGCGTTGAGATGCTATCACCAACTTGGCTCAATTATATATACAAGTCTGAACTTGCAGAAGAAAGTCTTCTTCTGCAAAATCTTGTAAAAGGATAGATTACCCGTAAATTAGATCTCACTTGAAGCTTTAATGATAATTGCAGGACAGAGCATAAGAGCATATGATACGCCTGTTACTCTAGAACCAAAATTTTACAGCTATCAAAATTCATAAAACCAAAACAGAAGAGGGGCAAAATGGGAAGCACACTATTCATAAGAGAGTTACTGTTCATAAGCACATAAAATAAATTTGGTGCATATACTAGCGTCTCATGCGTAATACAACACGATCATCAAGTTTAGGACAAATAAACTAACAAACTAAGCTCTAAGTATCGTACCCAAGGGATAGTGAACCCCACTTGGTTGCGGACCACTAAGCACAAAAATAATTTATTCTAGCAACAAGTATCCGGAATTATAAGTATCCGAAATTGTGATTTTTAATTGTGAAGACTAATACTAATTGAGAACTGGAAATAGAAAATTAATCAAATGCAATATTAAAGTTGTAACGAAAAATTGAAGATAAGAGAATGTGGGGTGTTAGGGAGGCTCCTTCACCCAAATCCTATATGTCAGAAACTAATCTAATGTAGATGCAAAATTCTTAATTAGGCGATAATCGTATATAAGGTGCTTCAAGGCTGAAGGACTATATATTCTCAATTAGGGTATTAATATGCCGTTTCAAGGGTCACACAACTCAACTATAGAGAGTTAGAGCTGGTTCAAGGGTCACTAACTCACTCTAATCGATGTAAAGCTAAAAAATTAGACTACTAAGTAATTCACTCGTGCAATCACGCAATGAGTGTAAATCACCATATTTATAACCCCTAAAATACGAAATTAAGGGTTTTAGCTTAGGAATTAAAGGGGGTCAAGCCTCTAACTCTATCTTAGACATGCTCAAAATTCACACCCTAGAGTAGACTAAGTTCCTAGACATGTAATTTAATCCAACAAAAAATGATATAAGCATCCATCATATGAAATTGCATCATTACATTAAAATAAGCATATTTTACACAAGATTTGGGTTAGAGCACACAACCCTAGCCCCCAACAAAATTTTTCTCACTACCCATAATCAAAACAACCTCAATTTCATACAAATACTAGACGAATATGTATAGAAGAGGGAGAACAACCAAGGCAAATTACAAAATGCTAAAAAGCATACATAACAAGCCTTGAAATTATAATTTCTCTCTTTTACCCAAGTGGTGATTAAGCCCATTATACTTGAAGTGATTCATTGATTAGGATTGGTATGAATAGGTGTAAGTGCAAAGAAGAGAAAATAGAATAAAATAGGTGCGGAGGTGTTGGTTCGCAGAGAGAAAACAGAATGGTGTGGTAGGTGTCAGCGTGTGACTGGCTGGAGAGAAAAATGGAAAAGAAGAGAAATAGATAAGGCTACTCGCACGTGGGTTTGGGAGTAATAGAAAAGAGAAAAATTCAGCAACAATCCCCAAACTCTTGTGTCAAGGCAAATTTGATACCTAAACTCTCAAACATACCAATATGATACCCAAAGTCTTATATTGACATCGATGTGATATCTCCGTCCAAAATCCGTGACAGTTCTGTTATAAAAGTGACGTGGCAAACATGTGGAGACCAAAAACAAAGAAAAAGACCAATTTACTCTTTTCTTTTGTTAATTCACTTTTTTGTTCCTTTTTTTTTTTTTTTGGGAGTTATGCACTAGAGATGAGATGCTTTGGAAATGTGAATCCTTTAATTTTTTTTTATATTTTGATTCTGAAGTTCAGCAAGTCATTACAAATGATAATCTTGCATTTCTGGTTATAGCGCCCATGAGGGCAAACAAAAAGGAGACAACACCTTCATATTTAAGCATCTGAAAGAGGATATTCGAGTTCATCATCGCTAGCTATTGATGAGACAAGCTATGGTACTTGTGGGTATCTCATACACTCATTTACAACTATTTGAACAAAAAATTACAATTATTTGAACCAAAATTACAACATTGAGAACAAAAGTTACCATATTCATTTACACTATTTACATATAGTTAAACAAAAATTACAACATTGACAACGAATTTGTTCAAAAGCTTGTAACAATGTCGTAAGAGGTGTAATTACTATTATTAGAACTAAGATTACACAAAATAGGACTCAACATTACCACTCTGACAACAAATTTGTTGTCACTTTTGTAAATGTGGGTATGAGATACCCACAAGTACACTAGAATTTCCCGCTATTGATTGAGCTCCGCTTTTCTGCGTCTTGATCTGTTTCTTGAATTTCAGATTTAAGTCCCTTCATCCTCAATTTTATTGCTCTCTTCCTTCTTTCTTTTCAGGAAATTAACAAAGTTCTTTTCAAAGAAACGACGTTCGATGCATCAATGGAAGCCATTATTAGAGAATTGGAGTAATGCGAATGGAGGAGCAATCTCTTCAGTTTGACCATATCTTCCTAAGGAGCAATCTCTTTTCTTCTTCTTCTACTTATTTTCTTTTCTAAATCAAGCCATATAAAGCCAAATTCATGGGTTTAGAGTCTAAACCACACTAACCACTCGAAGCTCATCAAAGATGGAGTGGACTTGGCCGGAAAGTGTGTCGTCGAACCCAACCTGAACCCGAATCCGACTGACGATGCCACTGATTTTGCGATGCAGCCCAAGCTCATCACTGATGCAGTATTTGGTTTGAAAGTGCAAGAAGAGATATTGTGAGTTGGAGAGGGAGGTAGTGTTGGGAGTTGCAGAGGGTGGTCAATGAGAGTTGGGAGACAGAGAGAGAGAGATTCGTTTTTTTTTTTAATTAGTTAGTAATGAAAGACTATTCCGCCCTTTATAAAAATATCACATGCGTGACACATGCTTGAGACGTCAGCTTTTTAACGGAGCCTTGACAGAAGTTGGATGGAGGCATCACGTCGATATCAAAATAAGACTTCAGATATCACATTGGTAAAGTTGTGAGCATGTGTATCAAATTAGCTTTGGCACCAAAGTGTGGGCATTGATAATGAATTTTTCTCATAGAAAAAAAAAGGCTGCTGCCATCCTTGCTTTATTAAACCACAATATTTAATTGAACTTTAAGCCTATTAACTAAGCTAAACGTGCAGCACCATTCTCTTATTACTAACTTGTTTAATAAATCAATCAATATTGATTGATTAATTAATTAAACAATCACATTTCTTTTCTTTTTTATAAGCCGAAATTATTCCTTGCACTATCATGATGTCGGGTATCACACTTGTTAACATTGACCGGCATTGGTCATTTGATCTTTTTGTCAAGACTCTAATTTTGTAGGGCTGGCCATTTGGGCCGAGCCGGACAGATTTCGGACCTAGCCAAGCTGATATGGGCCAAATTCGGCTTGCCGACTTTTCGGCTCGGTTGAGCCGTACCGAAAGTCAGGTTCAGCTCGGCTACGGTATGCAAATCCTCATACCGTCGGTATACCGTACATATCGTATATACATATACTACCGAATAATATACAAAATATTTAAAACTTGGTAAGAGATAGGAGTCGAACCCCCCTTACCTCTTGCACAAGATCTCTGCCTCTTACCCACTAGAGCACGAGCTGCTCTCATTATATTATGTACAAAGTTTATATTTATTCCTTCATACACCATAAAATTAAAACAAAACAAGTTCAGCAAGATTAGCCCTCATTCATCGTTTTTTTTTTCACTTTCCACCTCCTCTTCTTATTTCCAGTTCCATCATCGTCTTCTCTTTTTTAGTTCCATCATCGTCTTCTTCATTCATATTCCAGTTCCATCATCATCTTCTTCTTTTTAGTATATAAATCATCCGCCACAAGCCCTCAATTCAATTCAACCCCAAAACCCCCAATTTCACAATTCAACTTCTTCTTCAATTCGATCAATAACCCTAATTTTCGATCAATCCAACCCCCAAAACCCAACTCAACTCCCTCTTACCCGATTTGCAATATCTCCTCCCAATCAGACCCAAAATGATGACGATGGAGATTGAGGTGTTTTGGAGGAAGAGATTGAGGTGTCCTAGAGGAAGAGCTTTGTGTTTCTAATTTCAATTGGGGCTTGCAGATGGAGGAAAGTGTGATCGAGATTGTGATCGGTGTTATCTTGGTGGTGGAGCCTAATTTCAAGATCCGGCTATTCTCTAAATTTGAGTCGAAATTAGGTACACCGATATGTCGGTAACCGCCGACGGCGGCTCGGTTTCGGTTGCAGATTTGGGAAACCAACCAACATCGGTCGGTACCCGGTTGTAGTCGGTTTTCTACCGAATCCACCCTATAATTTTGTTCCAATTTTACATTATTTTCTCTCAATTTTCACAATTCCGTTTATTTTCTACAAAATAAATAATCACATTATAAATCACTTGAAGATTAGCTTAATTCTCGTATTCTATATACAATTATATGCATAAAAATGCGTATAATCACTGACGCTTTTAAGTAAAGAATAGCTTGATGGAAATTAAAGAACATATATAACTGTGTGGCGCCCGGCACTTTAATTTTGATGGAAGGTTCACTGTCAAATCAAGCATGCTGGCTAACCGCTAAATTAAAGGCTGTGTCGTCGGGTTCAGTGGGTAGTAGTGATGGAGGGGAATGTGCGAGAAGAAAATCTGGGACATTCGCTGGAAACTCAACGTAGCTAACAAAGTGAAAATTTTCTTGTGGCGGCGTGCTTGCCATAACTCTTTACCTTGCGCAGGTAACCTTGCAAGAAGGAACATTGGCACTGAGGCACTGATATAGTTTGTTTTCGTTGTAGTAAGAAAGCTATGAGAGCCATGATTCATTGTTTTTAGTTCTGTGAGAAAGCTAAGAAGCAGGTCTGGGAGTATTCATTTCTGCATGGTGTGTACAAGGTATGGAGGGCACCCACTTTTTAAAGATTTGTTCAGTCACGTGGCTGCTATGTCTTCAAATTACGAAATGCAAGTTTTTGGAGTTGTTGCTTGGCTGATACGGAAGAACAGAAATAACAAGAAACATGGAGAGAAGTGCACTGAGGGGCAGCAACTCATTTTAAGTGCCACAGATTAATTAATTGGGTGCAGGAACAGGTGCAAGTCATTTTTAAATATTTAAGAAACCGTTAGGTTTTAAATAATCTGTTATTTTGGGTGGGACTTCTAGCTTTGATTCCCGATTCACAGAGCAAATATTTAAACCTCAAATTGTAATCCACATTCTCTTTCAATTCATTAATAATATTTTATCTCCGTCTACTTTTTATTTCCTGAAATGCCCTTATGTTAGTTTTTTTTTTCTTTTTCTTTTTTCTCTTTCTAAAATTTAGTTAGACTTAGTTTTTTTTTTTTTTTTTTTTTTCTGAAATTTAGTAAGACTTATTGTTCTTGATTCTATCTCAAAGCTTCTTCGTTGTAGATCAGAATCGATTTGAATTTTTTTTTTTGGGGACCTGTTTTTTTTTCTCTTAAAGCATCCAGCATTTCTATGTTAATTCCAATCCTGCACTTTCAAAACCAAAAAAAATAAAATCTGCAACTCTTAAACAAGACAACTTCACACCAAAAACAACACAAAATAGACCTCTTCACCTGAAAATAATTTATCAAAATTACTCAAAATTGAACCTTTATATTAAATCAAGGTAAGATTTTTTTTTTTTTTTGGTGAGTAAATGAATGATCTTTATTGATAAGAAATTAGCCCTAGATACAGTCCAAGGCTAGTACATCTATGATACATGCCAGGGGATTATCCCTCCAAACATGACTATCATTGTCATCAAAAGCAACACTAGCCAACCTGTGCGCCACCCTATTGTAAGTCCTATGGGCAAAACAAATCTGTATTTCTGGTTTGGAGTCTTTGGACTGTAATAGAGCTCGAATGTCAGCCATGATTGCTATATAAGCTAACAGATCCCATTTGGGATTTTTGAGGTCCAAAGTAGCATCAAGGCATTCGGTTTCGACTATAACCGGTTGCTCTGGAAAGGAACACATCAATTTTAATCCCTCATTGATGGCTAGCAACTCTACATGTTTCGTACTTTCCACATGTTGCACTGGTAGTGTAAATGCAGCCTTGAAATTGCCTCGTGAATCTCTTAATACTCCACCAAGTCCCTTTGGTTTGATGTGGTATAAAACTTTGGTTTGATGTGGTATAAAACTACCATCGACGTTGAATTTCCACTTGCCTTCGGTGTCCGGCTGCCACTTGTGCTTCCGTTTTAAATCTTGACTCGGTTGGGTTGATGATCTTGCTTTCCTGAATCCTTCAAGCCAGGACAATGCAGCAAACATCATTTCATTATGTGATTGAGAAGTACCATGCCAGAACATGTTGTTTCGGTTCTTCCAGATAGCCCAAAGACTCATAAGGAGTTTGTCAACAACATCTTGCTGCAGGGTGGTCGCCATGTCTAACATCCATGCCTTAAAATCCATATTGGGTTGCAACATGCTACTGGAAATTAAAGGGTGGGGCAGAGTGAATAGCTTGAGTTGTAGGACACTTACAAAAGATGTGAGTTCTGTCTTCAAACTTGGCAGGGCAGAGAAGACAACCAGTGTCCCCAGTAAAGCCTTTATGAAGAAGAGTAGCTTTTGTGGGCAGCAAATTGTAGCAAGTCCTCCACGCATTTATTTGGACCTTACTCGGAATTTTGGACTTCTAGAGTCTCTTCCACAAAGGTTTGAAAGGGTCACCTTGTAATGTGGAGGCCAAGGTTGTGCTTAGGACCTGTTCTCTTGCTACCCAATAAGCGGACTTGACAGAATAGAATCCCTCTTTTCTGGTTTCCAGTAAACTCTATCCTCACTTGTCCTTGTACTTAGTGGAATACACATAACCTTTTCAGCAATGTCCTCTGGAAAGCTTGAATACACAACCCATCATACCTCCATGTTTTGGTGTCTGCATCAATTAAATTCGAGACCATTTCCACTGTTGTATTGCTAGGCTTATGAATTTGATACTGAGGACAATCCGGTATCCACTTGTCTATCCAAACATGTGTCAGACTGCATCTCCAATGCGCCAATACACACCTGCATTTAGAACCGATCGACTTTGCAATATGTTTCTCCAAGAGAAAGAATGGGCTTCTCCCAACTCAGCCTCCCAAAAGGAAGAATTGGGATAATATTTAGCTTTGTATAGCCTAGCAATAAGGGACGTGGGATTAGAGATTAGTCTCCATCCTTGCTTAGCCAACAACACTAAATTGTAAGCATGCAAATTCTTGAAACCCATACCACGTACCCTCATTTTTTGTGAGGCATAATCTCGCCCAAATCCTCCAATGAATTTTATTTTTTTCCTCTGTGTCGCCCAAAAAAAATGAGGCACATAATTTATGTATATCATCACAAAGCCCTTTAGGCAGCAAGTAGCAATTCATTGCATATAATGGCATAGTTTGAGCAACAACTTTGATAAGAATTTCCTTACCTACATTGCTGAGGATTTTGGATTTCCAACTGATGAGCTTTTTTGACACTTTCTCTTTGATGTATTCAAATTTTGCAGTCTTTGATCGACCAACCCTTAGAGGAAGACCAAGGTACCTGTCATGCTCTTGTGCACATTTGACATCAAGAATGGAGGCAAATTCTTGTTGCTTGTTAGCATGGACATTTTTACTGAATACTACACTGCTCTTCTAAAAATTAACCTGTTGTCCATATGCTTTTTCATAGACGTCTAGTATTCTTCGGAATTGAGTGCATTCTTATGCATTAACTGAGCCAAAAAGGAGGGAGTCATCAACAAATAACAGATGATGCAAAGTAGGAGCTCCTGGACACATTTTGAGACCAGAGATTAAATTGGAAGAAGCTGCCTTGGATATAAGTGCTGACAATCGTTCTGCACACAATATGAAGAGATATGGTGACAAAGGGTCACCCTGTCTTATTCCCCTGGTGGGAGAGATCACTAGTGTAGGCTCTCCTTGAATTAAAATCGAGTAATGAACTGAAACTATACACTTCATAATCATGTTAATCCATCTAGGCAAGAAACCCAATTTTGTTAGAATGGCTTGCAAAAAATCCCACTCTAGCCTGTCATAGGCCTTATTGATATCAAGTTTCAGAGAGAAAAAACCAGCCTCTTGATTGCGAAGCCTGTGCATGAAATGTGCAGCTTCTGTGGCTATAAGAGTATTGTCTGAGATTAAACGTCCAGGTACATACGCACTTTGGAGAGAAGATATGATATCAGGTGACCAACACTTTAATCTATTTGCAACGACCTTAGAACAGATTCTGCAAATAACATTACACAAAGCAATTGGTCGAAAGTGCATGGCCACTTTAGGGTCTTTTATCTTTGGAATCAGACATAAGTGTGTATAATTTGATTCGTTCCACACCATTAGTAAGGAAATTTCTAATAGCAGTACAAACATCAAAGCTTACCACATTCCAGTACTTTTGATAGAAGAAATAAGTCATGCCATCTGGCCCTAGACTTTTAGGAGGGTGCATCTGAAATACTGCTTTTTTGATTTCATCATCAGTGTATGGTTTGGTGAGTTCTTCATTCATAAGTGAGGTTACCTTGACCGGTATAACATTCATAACTTCTTGTAGGGCTCTTGGGTCAGTGCCTTCGGTGGAGAAGACTTGTGTGAAATAATTCATAAGAAGCCGGTTGGATTTCAGAAGGTTCATATTTCCAAACACTATGCTCATCCTCCAAACCACGAATGGTATTTCAACTTCTTCTATTCCTAGCCTTCCTATGAAAAAATGCAGAGTTTCTGTCCCCATCCTTGAGCCAAATTGCCCTAGTCCTATTGCGCCAAACTTTTCTTGCAATGCAAGTAGACTGCTTTGCTTCACATGGAGAGTTTGTTGTTCCTCGTATTGTTAAGGAGAGTAAGGCTCTTTATGAGATCAAATAACTTCTCCTGAATCACCCTCAGTTCAATCTTCTGCTTATCAAACTCAGTTTGGTGCCATCGTAACAATCTTCTGCCTGCTGCCCTGCTTGTTTGATTTTATAGCCAAGTTGTCTGAGTGCATTGCCTGTGGTTGGTGTAGCCCACTCTTGTTGTATAATAATATTGCAGTCCTCAGTTTCATACCATATCTCTTCAAACCTGAAGTGACGTGTAATTCTTCGAATCAAGTTATTCTCCGCTTTAACCTCTATGAGGAGAGGACAGTGATCAGATTCACTAGGACTCATTGTAATGACTTTGCTGAAGGGAAAACGTGCTCTCCATTGTGGTGACTAAAAACTCCGGTCTAATCTTTCATTTGTAAATTTATTGCTCTAGGTAAATCTACACCCTGTAAAGCCCATGTCTATAAGTCCAGATTGAGCCATGGTATGGTGTAACCATACGTGCCATTGCTGCTACGGATCTCGGTGGGCCGCCGGACTTATCAGCAAAAGACATAACTTCATTATAGTCACTAGCCATAAGCCATGCTAATTGACAATCCTCTCCTGCAAGCTGTTGGATCAGCTGCTAGGTATACTCTCTTTGCCTCAGATCTGCCCAACCATATATACCAGTGAATCTCCAAAGTTCTTCCCCTGGTTTTCCAATCACGGCATCGATGAATTGAGCCGAATAAGATCTCAGATCAACATGTGTTTTGTTGTTCTAGATTAGGGCTACTCCTTGTAACTCCTCCTGACAATCAAAACAGATATTATCTTGAAAACCAAGATGGTGTGAGCGAGTCAATCAAACTCTTTCGTGCTAGAGTTTCCGAGAGGAAAATAAGGCTTGGTTTTTTGGCGTGGACGAGATCAATGAAGGCTCGTTGTGTCTCAAAGTTAACAATGCCCCTGTAGTTCCATACAAGGATGCTGCCTTGGAGTATACTGAAGGATGTTGCTTGCTTCTAGGGCAGCGTTGGTGGTGTCACACAGAGCAGAACGCTGGCGGCACTTAGGGTTTTTTAATCCTTACTTTTTAGGATAACTTGCGCCTAAATCAAGGTATGATATCTTACCTTATGTTTGAAAAAAATCTGAGATGGAGGATGAAGGCTTAAGCCTTCTCTTTGCGAAATTGGCTATGTCAACCCATGGTTTTGAATTCTCAAAGTTCAAAACTCAAAACTTAAAACGGCAAGGCAAAAAATGAAAAATTGGTGTAGAATTTGATATAGGATTTGGTTAGTTCGGCTAAATCCTTGTATTATTCCCTTTGGGTTGGCCTCAACATCTTCTATCAGTAGCACTCTTCGGGAACCAGAAAGTTTCGCTGGAGAAGAGAGAGGAAGAAAAGAAAACGAGAAAAATCAATACAACAATTCTTTTTTTTTTTTTTTAGTTAAAAATGGATTTCATTCAAAGACTCCTAAGAGGGTTGATTACAATCGAAGTTTAGTGCATCTATGATGCACTCTAGAACATGATCAAACCAAAATAGACTAATGCTACTTTCATAAGCAATTCCAGCTAGCCGGTGAGCTACCGAGTTGGCTGTTCTAGGAGTGTAGCCCAATGACACAGAAGGTAAAGCAAGTAAGCTTGTTTTGATGTCATCAATCAAATTACCATCGACTAGAGTTTCATGTTGAGCAGTAGCCACATCCCAAGTTGCTTGCAGACAATCAGTCTCAATGATGACATTTGTAGCATGTATTGATTCAAGTAAATGAATGCCTTCCTTAATTGCTCTCAGTTCTACCTGTTTTGGAGATGCCATGTTTGAAACCGGGACAGCAAAGGCTGCCTTAAAATGCCCAGCTCCATGTCTCAGGATGCCCCCCCAGACCTCCCTTAACATCATTTGGTAAAAAGCTTCCATCTACATTTAGTTTCCAACTCCCATTTGCAGTTGGTTTCCATCGAATCCTCTCCTTCATCTTGCGTGTTCTGTCAATACTCCTAGCTTGATGAAATTCCTCCAACCAAGCTAGCGAGCTATATAAAATACTATCAGCAGTTTGGCATTTATCTTGCCATAATTTATTGTTCCTGTTCTTCCACAAAGCCCATAAAACCATCAACAGTTTCTCAAAAGTACCGTTGTTTAATTGGACTGCTCTTTCTAGCATCCACTCCTTGAAGTTAAGATTGGGGAGTAAACTGGCATCTAGATTAAACAATGGGGAAGCTAAAACTGTAGAGGCAACTGGGCATTTACAAAACAAATGCGCATTGTCTTCATATTGGTGATTGCATAGCAGGCATCTTAGTACACCATCATATCCTTTGGTCTGCAACTCAGCTCTTGTGGAAAGCAGATCTTGGCAAGCTCACCAAAGGCATACTTCTACCTTGCTAGGCACTTTTGCTTGCCAAAGACGCTGCCATAGAACCCTATACGGATTACCTCGAGATGAGGATGCTAAGGTGTGTTCCAACACTGCAGCTCGTGCTATCCAATAAGCGGACTTGACCATATATTTTCCATTTCGTTCTGGATGCCAACAAAACCTATCATGTAGGTTTCTTTGACTCAATGGAATGCATAGAATCTTTTTTGCAACTTCCTCCGAGACACACAAGTTGACAATGGAAGGCATCCATTGTTTAGTGTAAGGATCAATGAAATCTGCAACTTGTTCAAAGGGGTAAGCATTTGGTTTTTGTAGCAGGTACTGAGGACAATTTGGGATCCACCTATCAGTCCATATGTTTATATTTGATCCATCATCTACCCTCCATTGTGTGCCAGCCTTAAGAATTGGTCTTCCTTGCAGTATACTCCTCCCCGGCCGAGAAAGAAGGAGAATCTCCCAAATCAGCCTCCCAGAAGCTACAATGTGGATGATATCTTGCCTTGTACAACCGGGCAATTAATGAGTAAGGGTTGGTGACAAGTCTCCATGCTTGTTTAGCGAGCATTGCTAAATTATAAGCATAAATGTTTTTAAAACTCATACCTCCCTCCATCTTTGTGAAGCAAAGTTTCTCCCAACTTCGCCAATGACTTTTCTTTTTCTCATCCGTGTCACCGCAAAAAAAGGAAGCACATAGCTGATGAATGTCATCACATAAACCCTTCGGAAGTAGATAACAATTCATGGCATACAGAGGCATAGTCTGAGCAACCGCTTTAATTAAGGTCTCTTTACTAGCAGCACTGAGGATTTTCGCCTTCCAACTCACCAATTTTTTTGTGAGCTTTTCTTTTATGTACTAAAAAATGGCAGTTTGGGATCTGCCTATGCGCATTGGGAGCCCCAAGTACCTATCATGGTCTTCTACACACTTGACTTCCAGAATGGTTGCAAGTTCTTCCTTTCTCGCCTGTGAGACATTGTTACTAAAAACAACACTACTTTTTACAAAATTGACTTTCTGGCCTGACGCCTTTTCATACACATTTAACAATCTTCTAAACTGTAAGCACTCCTCAGTAGTACGTAGTTGTACCAAACAGGATACTGTCGTCAGCAAAGAAAAGATGATGCAAAGTTTGAGCCTGTGGGCACATATTGAGACCTTGTAAAGTACCTTCTTGAACAGCTTTAGAAATCAAAGAAGACAATCCTTCACTACATAGGATAAAGAGGTAGGGAGATAGAGGATCACCTTGCCTAATGCCCCGAGGTGGAATGATCTGATCAGAAGGCTCCCCATGAATCAAGATCGCATACTTAACTGACATGGCACAATTCATAACCATCCGGACCCACCTTTGATCAAAACCCAGCTTTAGAAGAATTGCTTGCACAAAGAGCCATTCTAGGCGATCATATGCCTTACTAATGTCAGGTTTGAGAGAGAAAAAACCTGTTTCTTGATGGCGGAGTTTATGCATGAAATGTGCATCTTCTGTTGCAACCAGAATATGTCAGAAATAAGACGTCCTGGCACATATGCACTCTGAAGAGGAGAGATGATATCTTGAAGCCAAACCTTCAATCTGTTTGCCACTACTTTAGAGCTGATTCTGCAAATAACATTGCATGACACAATCGGGCGGAAATGAGTCGCATATTTTGGTTCTGGGATTTTTGGAATCAAACATAAGTGGGTGAAGTTGGATTCCGGCCAAAGTTCACCTTTTTCCAACATGTTACGCACTGCAATGCAGACATCATGACTCACTACATCCCAATATTTTTGGAAGAAAAAAGGGGACATTCCATCAGGTCCCGGACTCTTGGATGGGTGCATTTGAAACAAAGCTTTTTTAATTTCTTCATCGGAGTAGCTTTGCATTAACGCTGCATTCATGTTGTCCTCAACTCTATGTGGTGTAGCTTCCAACAATTTTAATAGGGCATCAGTATCACTGCCTTCAGTAGTAAAAATATTATGGAAATAAGTATGTAACAAATGTTCAATCACCTGCGGTTCGGTTCTCCATTCACCTTGCGCATCTGTTAGGCCCTTTATAGTGTTTTGACTTCTTCTATTACGAGCTTTCCTGTGAAAGAATGCCGAATTGCGGTCCCCTTCTTTTAACCAAATCGCTGGTGAACGTTGCCTCCAATATTTTTCCTGAATAGTGAGTAACTGGTTATACTTAACATGCAGGGTTTTTTGTTCTTCATATAACTCAGGAGAATGAGGTAGTCCCATGAGATCACGAAGCTTTTCCTGTATGATTCTCATCGATCTCTATTTTCTGTTGATCAAAATCCGTTGCATGCCATTGCATTAATCTTTGTCCCGTTACTTCAATCTTACGACCCAACTGCTGTAGTGCGTTCCCAGTTGTAAGGCACGAACACTGTTGCCTAATGATGTTATCACATACTGGCCTCCCCCACCAGCATTCTTCAAAACGAAATCGGTGGACAGTTCGTCTAGGCTGGAAACGGTTTCCTCGGACCTCAATTAGTAGAGGGCAGTGATCCGAGTCTGATGGTTCCATAACGATAACTCTACTCAGAGGGAAGCGTTGTCTCCATTGTGGGGATTGAAATCCCCTGTCCAATCTCTCCTTAGTAAACCTATTATACCAAGTATAGTGACTGCCAATAAAGCCCATGTCAAGCAAGTTACAATGAGCCATTGTATGTCGAAACTTCAGCATTGCAGTAGCCACCCTAGGTGGCCCTCTTGATTTGTCCTCCTGACACATAATTTCGTTAAAGTCACCTGCCATGATCCATGGAAGAGGGATAGCCTGAGCTGCTAGGGTTTTAATCAACTGCCAAGTATGATCCTGGCCTCCTCTAGCAGCCACTCCATAAATCCCTGTAAATCTCCAGTGCTCAGTACCCGGTTTACCAATGATTGCATCTATGTGATTGGCAGAATAGGTTTGGAGATCAACATGAGTCTCATCATTCCAGAACAACGCTAACCCTTGACCTTCATCTTCATGTGGCACACAAAAACCACCCTTGAAGCCTAACCTACCTTGCAAGGAATCAATTAACCCTTTCTTAGCTAGGGTTTCCGAGAGAAAAATAAGGCATGGTTTCTTCGCCTTCACCATGTCAATGAGGGCACGTTGGGTTTCGAAATTGACTATTCCTCTACAGTTCCACACAAGGATATTTCCTTGCAACATTTGTGCGGAAAACTCACGGCTTGGTGGCAGCGTTCAGAGGTCGGCGGCCTTAGGTTTTTATTTTATTTTTATTTTTATCAATACAACAATTCAGTCGTGTTTTTGGATAAGAAAGAGAGAAAAAAAGAAAGAGGGAAATAAAATAATATTCTAACATAAGGGCATTTCAGGAAGTAAAAAGATAGTGAAGATGAAATAATATTAAAAAATTCAAAGGAAATGTGGATTACAATTGAGTGTAGATTTACTTCCCTATTTAAAAACAAGGTCATTGCCTCCAAAAAGCATACGAAAAAGAAGAAATGGCAGCAACGGTAGCACAAGGACTGACTGTGGATCACATTGCTAGACAATCCAATGACATAAGACGCCTCGCCGATTTCTACATAGAGGTTCTTCAAGCTTCAGATTTCTTATTTCATTTTACTTTCAGCAAGCTAATTTGTAGTTCCTTCATCAAATTAAATTGAACTGAACTTCGATTTGATAGATATTTGGATTCGAGGAGGTAGAGAGCCCAAAGGCTGGGCCACTCAAGGTGATGTGGCTGATTTTACCCTCAGCTTTTACTATGCACCTTATTGAGTGCAACCCAACTAACCACAGGAGCGGCACATCACTGGTAGCCGACCCGGTTGATATTCCCAGAGGTCACCATATCTGCTTCTCTGTCTCCAATTTTGAAACCTTTGTGCAAACACTTAAGGTATAATTCTGTTTTCAGATTACCCTTTTGGATTCTATATGGTTTGGAGTTCATACTTATTACTATTGTTTGAACCTTAACCAAATGGTAAAGTGGTATATTGCTAGTAGTCTTCATGACTCACCTAGTCACCTAGCTAATAGAAATTCAAAGTCTTTATTTTCGCTTGTTGCTTTCTTTGCTGGAATGGGTGGAAAAACATTTCGTTTCACTTTTTTGTCTATAGGAAGAGCATCACAGGTCTCTCTCTATCTTTTTTTGGGTATTGAAAAGAAAATTGAGATCGTCAAAAGAGTATTGAACAGGTTGGGTCCCATGTTATTGTTGAGAACCTGAATTCTTTGTGTGAAAATAGATACCTTACAAGTTATAAGGATTTTGACCTCTCCAACCATTATCGATTGATTTTGGTTATAAAGTTCAAATTACTTTATTAGTTAGAGGGAACAAAGACCTTACTTGGCTCTCCTCTAGATCAACCAGGGTTCAGAGCTGTGGCATTTCGTTTCTATTATCTAATCTTTCTTCCTCTATTGGATGGCATCTGAGTCTCGGATATCTGGTTGTGCAGGAAAAGCGAATTCAGACTGCTCATAGGCCAGTTCAATTTAATCCAACTGGCAATAAGAAGATCGACCAGGTCTTTTTTTTTTTTTTTTTTTTTTTTTTTTTTGACTTTGTCAAGGGGAACCCAAAGGCTTCCTAGGCCTAAGATAAACCCCTTCAGCGCATGTGAAATGCTCCAACTATGCATTGCAGCACAGTGCCTGGCCACTTTGACAGCTTCGGGGTTCGAACCTAGGTTGGGGAGCACACCCAACTAGGCAAGAACCACTAGACCAGGTCTTTTTCTTTGATCCAGATGGTAAGCTTTTCTAATTAATCCCAATTATTCTATTATATGTTGTCTTCAAATTTGAAACTTAGATGGCATAATAAATTGTGGCTAAAATTTACTCTTTATTCGAGGGGAGTTAGGATTTTGTCTGTGTGCATTGATTGCAATCTATATAAATAATGCCAACATGCATGATCTGTTGTGAAACTAATTGAAAAGTTTCCTTCATGAAATAGTCTACCTTCCTTCAACTTGCACAAAGTTGAAAGTCAGCCTTCATTTCTTCTTTAATCTTGCTTGTTCAATCCAACATATACATCAGATGGATAGATAATGGACTTTATTAGTGTTTCCATTATCACACAGCCATACCATTATTAATTAAGAGGAAGTCTCTGTATTTTGAAAGGGAGAAAGTCTTTGTTGCCACATGGGGAAGAGTCCTCTTAGAGCAAGTTCACCCGTTGGGTCACCGGGTCACCTACTATTCACTGCTTTTTAGTGTATATTTTCATTCTCTGGGTCACGAAATACATTGTGCTCGTGACCCAGAGCACGAAAACCTAGGGCACAAAATTAACACTAAAAAGTAGTGAATAGTGGGTGACCTGGTGACCCAACGGGTGAACTTGCCCTTAGTTTTCCTACATACTTTATTGTGCAGGCAACGGTTTGGAGGTTTCCGACTCCACGGCACCTCGGTGGAGTCCTCGAAATGGTAATGCAGATTGATGTGAAGCAGACAATCAATACATCATCATAACAATAAGCTGCATCCCTTATTTATCCAGTTGTGGTAACTCGGGTGTCGCTTTATCTAAGATGTTAATAAATGTCCATTCGTGTCTGCTTTGGTATTCATCATAGACATAACATGTAAGTTCTTATATTGAACTCTAGTCATGTTTCTCTCGCTTTATTGTGGCTACGAATTGTATGTAAACTTAAGGAAGAGAAGAGACCACCGTCTTTCTCTACTGTGTTGTACTGCAAGTTTTATTGCGTGAATGTAGTAGGTTATGCTATATGTTTGGTCTGTGGCCTGATCTACTTTATTTTGAGCATCACAAACAGTGCTACCCTAAAATTTGTTTAATTTTGAATAAACATTCATCATAGAGTTTCATTAATAATTGGTCAGACCATAATAGCCATTACATACCCTCCTGCTGCCATCTATAGACAGACAAGGAGTTGTGATGATCACGGTAGTACATAGGATAGGGTTTAGGGATGATTAACTTGTCAAAAAGAAAAAGGGTGCGGCTATTGTCACCCTATCATTTTCTTAGTTCACCCTTCAAACATTTGAATTATTGAAAGACTATATTACCCAAGTGCAAAATGACTAATAAGTACACTAATTTTATAAAATCCAAATATGTAAGAAAAAATAAATATATAAGTAATTAATTAAATACAAAGACTACTTAATTTCTCATTGAATAACATTAATCTTTATCTTCTCAACCCAAATTTGAATTTCTTACCTATTTTTTTTTTATCTTTTTGTTGCCTTCTCATCGTTAATTCGTTATTCAATTTACAAAACCATTACCTTTAACTTCATCAAAATCTTTGTAATATTCTGTTGACGCTTTTGATCCGTGGGGATCTAATTAACGATAAGTAAAGAGAGATAGAGAGTGACACAAGATGTATAGTGGTTCGCCTCCGCATGAGCGGGAGACTACGTCCACTTGAAAGCTATACTAGTGTGTCGAGCCTTGCGGCCTAACAAGATTACAAAGTATGTAATGGGATGAATGAATGTGTTGAGTTGTGGGAGGAGGCATTCCTTTTATAGATGAAGGAATGCTCCTCCTTTACATGTTTTTCGATGTGGGATAAGCAACCACACAATTCTAGTCTAGAAAGCCTAGTTGTGAGGGCATCTTGGCAAGGGCGGGAACGTGGCTTCCCGGAGGCGGATTTGCGACTTCCGGATACCGTGGTGTAGCTTGAACATAGGGCTACAAGATGCAAGTAGCGGTTGGGCCTCACCATGGCTTGTGGGTGTCCCAAAGAGGGTGTTACTTATGCTTGGTGAGATAGCAAATACTCCATATTATTGGAGGTATGTACAAGTCCCCGAAGTCCCCAAGTAAGAGGAGCTTCTTGGTTGGGGAGTTCAAATCATGAAGTCATCAAGCATAAGTAACCGGGCGGTACGGAGCCCCTACAAGTCCCCGAACTCCGTAAGCAAGAAGGGACTCGTTAACCTGCACAACAAAGACAAGAAGACAGGCATATGTAGAATGCTCGTTGCATTGGGCAACAAATGTGAGTTGCATCGATATGCGTTTTGGCATATATAAACATATGGGGTGCGCGATACATGGTCGTGTGAGCATATGGATTGCATATGATAAATGTGTGATGCGCACAAGGAGACGTAAGTTGCATGAGCGGTGCGAAGGTAAGCGTTTGTAACGTGTAAATGATGAGTACGTGAACGCTTGTGTTGGTTTGGTTGTCGCTCGTATTAATGGAACACGAAAAGAATTCAATTTGTCGCAAGCGACAAATGGTAGAAGAATTCAATGTTCCATTAACGTGTGGTGTGTCGAGTAGACATGAGCGTAAGCTCAATGGGATGCCGGGAAGGCATGAGCGGAAGCTCAATGGATGCCGGGAAGGCATGAGCGGAAGCTCAATGGGATGCCGGGAAGGCATGAGCGGAAGCTCAATGGGTTGCCGGGAAGGCATGAGCGGAAGCTCAATGGGATGCCGGGAAGGCATGAGCGGAAGCTCAATGGGTTGCCCGGAAGGCATGAGCGGAAGCTCAATGGGTGGGCCCCTGCTAGGCCAGCTAGAGAGTCCCCGACTCCCCAGCCATGACGGACCTCCGGATGGTCGGTAATTTGTTTGTTGAGGGGGAGCTGCACGGAGCAGAGGGTGTTGGGTAGCGATCCCAATCTTTGGTACCCAAGCGTCGGGGTTAACTGCCGGATCAATGGCTGCCGTAGGCTGTGTTAACTAGTCCCTTGCTGCAATGCCGCGTAGCGGTCAGTGCTATTATGAGGCGTTGCCTTACCGCTTGGCGGTTTGGTTGTAGACCGTAGACTCGTAAAGTTTGTATCTGCACGAAGAAAAAAAATGACAAACACAGAGCAAGCATGTACCCGTACCCAATGTAGGATGTATTAACGTAGTAATGTATACGTATGTACATATATTACAATAATTGCATGGCAGATAATTACATATCTACACTATTCTTGCATCATATGTATGTTGATGCATATATACCACGTTTTATGCATGGGCGGACTATGCATGGGACAAGCGGCGATGTGCATGAGCACATGTGTCCAAAGTCATCTTAATGGATGAATTATTCATATAATTGTGTGGCCTGTACAGATGCAAAGCGATGACTACGACTTTGAGTAATGAGCACATGCAAAGCATATAATTGTGTTGCGTGTACAACATGCTGTGGCAGTATGGACAGATTTATTATTTATTAAAGCAATGGGTAAATGGTGTCCATATAAAGCTCAATAGATAGATAAAGAAGGAAGAGAAAACTCATCTTGTTCTCTGGTTTGCCAGAGAGCTGCGTCCAGGTGAGGAGCTGAAGGTCAAGGAGATCGACCGCCAGGGAACCAAAATGAGAATTTCGGCATATGAGCGGAGGTCAGTGGAGGAAGCCAAGGTAGCTAGCGGAGGAGGAGAACTCAGCGGAGGAGGTCGGTGCTGACGGTGTCCGGTTTTCCCGCTGACGTGGATGAGCGGGAAAAGTGCCGCTGACTGAGTTTGGCGGTGGAAACGAGCTGTGATGTGATGATCGGAGATGGGATTGATCCCTTACGCTGGTCAGCGTTGTCGCCTTGCTAGCGGTTGGCGGAGGTCGACTTGCTAGCGGTGAGGCCTGGCGCGGGGACGGCTGTTCAATGAAGTCCAGCAAGTATGTCCAGCTGTTGAGAAGTTCGGCGGAGCGGAACTTGAATAGTGGTGCTCTTGGTCAGCGGTGCTCTGTCCATGGCCGGCGGAGCGGAGACAGTCCGGCGGAGCGGCGACAGTGCTCGGAGTTTGGCTAGCGGGGTTTGGATGGCGGAGCTGGTGTCAGTTTGGCATGAGAAGAGCTGTGGTCAGCGTAGTAGAGCCCGCTAGCCACCGGCAAAGCTTGGGCATTAGCAGAGCTTCTGATGCCCTAGTGGAGATTTGGTGCTCAACAGTTGAAGTCCAGCGGAGGCTGCAGGCGGGAGTTGCTCAAAGTGTGGTGGAGACGCCGAGTTTAAGCGGAGGCTTTGAAAGTGTGTGGCGCTGATGAAGCCGAGCGGCGGAGCTGGTAAAAGCGAGCAGATGAAGTGTTATGGCAGCTAGCGGAGGACTAGCCGCTGGCTGTGGTCAGCGGAGCGGAGCGCTGGTCGATGAAGCCTACTGGTGTTGATACATAGCGGTGTCGCTATGGTGGTTGGAGTGTTCTCCAGCGGATGCAAGCTAGCGGCGGTTGTTCGGCGGAGACCCCAGCGGAGGATTTGTAGCGGAGAAGCTCGGCGGTCTGCGTGGGTGGCAGCGAGTTGGGTTGTGCTGGTGGGCGGGCGTGGCGGAGAAGTTCAGCGGAGGCTGCGCACGAGTCCGGCGAAGCTGAGGCTCGGGGGAGCTGACCGGGCGGAGGAGCGAAGTGCGGCGGAGCGGCTCACGAGTGCGCCGGCTGGGCCGCCTGTGATGGGCCGATGGAGCGGAGCACTCGTCAGTGTTGGAGCAAGGAAGTCTCCGGAGAAGTTGAGCGGAGAAGAACTGGCTGAAGGGGCTGGGTGCCCAAAGCAAATCTCTGGGTGTCCAGAGAAGTTTGCCGCCAAATATTTTTTTTTTTTTTTTGGTGGCTGGTGTTGACCAAGCCATGGTCAGTGGTGACTTTGAGTTGGGCGTTGACTGACCCTTGACTGGCGTTGACCAATCATGCTGAGCGTTGACCAAGTGTGGCCAACTCCGCTGGGCGTTGACCAAGTGTGGCCAACTCCGTTGGGCGTTGACCAACCCCGCCGGGCGTTGACTGACCATTGACCGCCCCATATGTTGGTGTTTTGAGCAGTTTCTGCAAATTTTGACCACTCCTTGGGCGTTGACTACGTGTTGACCGGCGTTGACCGGCCCTCAAAGTGCAAATTTCTGCACATTTCTGCTCTAGTTGAGTAGTTGTACCGCTGGAGTGATGTTTGATCATGCCTTGGCAAAAGTTGCCGCCAAGAAACATAAATTCAAACATGCATTCACTGGGAGCCAATGACGACTCAAGAATGATGATTAAAGAGATAGATGACCAATGATTTTGAAGTAGCTCAAAGAAGGAGGGAAAATTTTCTTTGAGTTCCGCTAAGCAGACTTAGCTCACGGTAGGTGACGAAGCCATTGTGTTGGCTTCCCACAGACGGCGCCAATGTTAACGCTTTTGATCCGTGGGGATCTAATTAACGATAAGTAAAGAGAGATAGAGAGTGACACAAGATGTATAGTGGTTCGCCTCCGCATGAGCGGGAGACTACGTCCACTTGAAAGCTATACTAGTGTGTCGAGCCTTGCGGCCTAACAAGATTACAAAGTATGTAATGGGATGAATGAATGTGTTGAGTTGTGGGAGGAGGCATTCCTTTTATAGATGAAGGAATGCTCCTCCTTTACATGTTTTTCGATGTGGGATAAGCAACCACACAATTCTAGTCTAGAAAGCCTAGTTGTGAGGGCATCTTGGCAAGGGCGGGAACGTGGCTTCCCGGAGGCGGATTTGCGACTTCCGGATACCGTGGTGTAGCTTGAACATAGGGCTACAAGATGCAAGTAGCGGTTGGGCCTCACCATGGCTTGTGGGTGTCCCAAAGAGGGTGTTACTTATGCTTGGTGAGATAGCAAATACTCCATATTATTGGAGGTATGTACAAGTCCCCGAAGTCCCCAAGTAAGAGGAGCTTCTTGGTTGGGGAGTTCAAATCATGAAGTCATCAAGCATAAGTAACCGGGCGGTACGGAGCCCCTACAAGTCCCCGAACTCCGTAAGCAAGAAGGGACTCGTTAACCTGCACAACAAAGACAAGAAGACAGGCATATGTAGAATGCTCGTTGCATTGGGCAACAAATGTGAGTTGCATCGATATGCGTTTTGGCATATATAAACATATGGGGTGCGCGATACATGGTCGTGTGAGCATATGGATTGCATATGATAAATGTGTGATGCGCACAAGGAGACGTAAGTTGCATGAGCGGTGCGAAGGTAAGCGTTTGTAACGTGTAAATGATGAGTACGTGAACGCTTGTGTTGGTTTGGTTGTCGCTCGTATTAATGGAACGCGAAAAGAATTCAATTTGTCGCAAGCGACAAATGGTAGAAGAATTCAATGTTCCATTAACGTGTGGTGTGTCGAGTAGACATGAGCGTAAGCTCAATGGGATGCCGGGAAGGCATGAGCGGAAGCTCAATGGATGCCGGGAAGGCATGAGCGGAAGCTCAATGGGATGCCGGGAAGGCATGAGCGGAAGCTCAATGGGTTGCCGGGAAGGCATGAGCGGAAGCTCAATGGGATGCCGGGAAGGCATGAGCGGAAGCTCAATGGGTTGCCCGGAAGGCATGAGCGGAAGCTCAATGGGTGGGCCCCTGCTAGGCCAGCTAGAGAGTCCCCGACTCCCCAGCCATGACGGACCTCCGGATGGTCGGTAATTTGTTTGTTGAGGGGGAGCTGCACGGAGCAGAGGGTGTTGGGTAGCGATCCCAATCTTTGGTACCCAAGCGTCGGGGTTAACTGCCGGATCAATGGCTGCCGTAGGCTGTGTTAACTAGTCCCTTGCTGCAATGCCGCGTAGCGGTCAGTGCTATTATGAGGCGTTGCCTTACCGCTTGGCGGTTTGGTTGTAGACCGTAGACTCGTAAAGTTTGTATCTGCATGAAGAAAAAAAATGACAAACACAGAGCAAGCATGTACCCGTACCCAATGTAGGATGTATTAACGTAGTAATGTATACGTATGTACATATATTACAATAATTGCATGGCAGATAATTACATATCTACACTATTCTTGCATCATATGTATGTTGATGCATATATACCACGTTTTATGCATGGGCGGACTATGCATGGGACAAGCGGCGATGTGCATGAGCACATGTGTCCAAAGTCATCTTAATGGATGAATTATTCATATAATTGTGTGGCCTGTACAGATGCAAAGCGATGACTACGACTTTGAGTAATGAGCACATGCAAAGCATATAATTGTGTTGCGTGTACAACATGCTGTGGCAGTATGGACAGATTTATTATTTATTAAAGCCATGGGTAAATGGTGTCCATATAAAGCTCAATAGATAGATAAAGAAGGAAGAGAAAACTCATCTTGTTCTCTGGTTTGCCAGAGAGCTGCGTCCAGGTGAGGAGCTGAAGGTCAAGGAGATCGACCGCCAGGGAACCAAAATGAGAATTTCGGCATATGAGCGGAGGTCAGTGGAGGAAGCCAAGGTAGCTAGCGGAGGAGGAGAACTCAGCGGAGGAGGTCGGTGCTGACGGTGTCCGGTTTTCCCGCTGACGTGGATGAGCGGGAAAAGTGCCGCTGACTGAGTTTGGCGGTGGAAACGAGCTGTGATGTGATGATCGGAGATGGGATTGATCCCTTACGCTGGTCAGCGTTGTCGCCTTGCTAGCGGTTGGCGGAGGTCGACTTGCTAGCGGTGAGGCCTGGCGCGGGGACGGCTGTTCAATGAAGTCCAGCAAGTATGTCCAGCTGTTGAGAAGTTCGGCGGAGCGGAACTTGAATAGTGGTGCTCTTGGTCAGCGGTGCTCTGTCCATGGCCGGCGGAGCGGAGACAGTCCGGCGGAGCGGCGACAGTGCTCGGAGTTTGGCTAGCGGGGTTTGGATGGCGGAGCTGGTGTCAGTTTGGCATGAGAAGAGCTGTGGTCAGCGTAGTAGAGCCCGCTAGCCACCGGCAAAGCTTGGGCATTAGCAGAGCTTCTGATGCCCTAGTGGAGATTTGGTGCTCAACAGTTGAAGTCCAGCGGAGGCTGCAGGCGGGAGTTGCTCAAAGTGTGGTGGAGACGCCGAGTTTAAGCGGAGGCTTTGAAAGTGTGTGGCGCTGATGAAGCCGAGCGGCGGAGCTGGTAAAAGCGAGCAGATGAAGTGTTATGGCAGCTAGCGGAGGACTAGCCGCTGGCTGTGGTCAGCGGAGCGGAGCGCTGGTCGATGAAGCCTACTGGTGTTGATACATAGCGGTGTCGCTATGGTGGTTGGAGTGTTCTCCAGCGGATGCAAGCTAGCGGCGGTTGTTCGGCGGAGACCCCAGCGGAGGATTTGTAGCGGAGAAGCTCGGCGGTCTGCGTGGGTGGCAGCGAGTTGGGTTGTGCTGGTGGGCGGGCGTGGCGGAGAAGTTCAGCGGAGGCTGCGCACGAGTCCGGCGAAGCTGAGGCTCGGGGGAGCTGACCGGGCGGAGGAGCGAAGTGCGGCGGAGCGGCTCACGAGTGCGCCGGCTGGGCCGCCTGTGATGGGCCGATGGAGCGGAGCACTCGTCAGTGTTGGAGCAAGGAAGTCTCCGGAGAAGTTGAGCGGAGAAGAACTGGCTGAAGGGGCTGGGTGCCCAAAGCAAATCTCTGGGTGTCCAGAGAAGTTTGCCGCCAAATTTTTTTTTTTTTTTTTTGGTGGCTGGTGTTGACCAAGCCATGGTCAGTGGTGACTTTGAGTTGGGCGTTGACTGACCCTTGACTGGCGTTGACCAATCATGCTGAGCGTTGACCAAGTGTGGCCAACTCCGCTGGGCGTTGACCAAGTGTGGCCAACTCCGTTGGGCGTTGACCAACCCCGCCGGGCGTTGACTGACCATTGACCGCCCCATATGTTGGTGTTTTGAGCAGTTTCTGCAAATTTTGACCACTCCTTGGGCGTTGACTACGTGTTGACCGGCGTTGACCGGCCCTCAAAGTGCAAATTTCTGCACATTTCTGCTCTAGTTGAGTAGTTGTACCGCTGGAGTGATGTTTGATCATGCCTTGGCAAAAGTTGCCGCCAAGAAACATAAATTCAAACATGCATTCACTGGGAGCCAATGACGACTCAAGAATGATGATTAAAGAGATAGATGACCAATGATTTTGAAGTAGCTCAAAGAAGGAGGGAAAATTTTCTTTGAGTTCCGCTAAGCAGACTTAGCTCACGGTAGGTGACGAAGCCATTGTGTTGGCTTCCCACAGACGGCGCCAATGTTAACGCTTTTGATCCGTGGGGATCTAATTAACGATAAGTAAAGAGAGATAGAGAGTGACACAAGATGTATAGTGGTTCGCCTCCGCATGAGCGGGAGACTACGTCCACTTGAAAGCTATACTAGTGTGTCGAGCCTTGCGGCCTAACAAGATTACAAAGTATGTAATGGGATGAATGAATGTGTTGAGTTGTGGGAGGAGGCATACCTTTTATAGATGAAGGAATGCTCCTCCTTTACATGTTTTTCGATGTGGGATAAGCAACCACACAATTCTAGTCTAGAAAGCCTAGTTGTGAGGGCATCTTGGCAAGGGCAGGAACGTGGCTTCCCGGAGGCGGATTTGCGACTTCCGGATACCGTGGTGTAGCTTGAACATAGGGCTACAAGATGCAAGTAGCGGTTGGGCCTCACCATGGCTTGTGGGTGTTCCAAAGAGGGTGTTACTTATGCTTGGTGAGATAGCAAATACTCCATATTATTGGAGGTATGTACATATTCTTTGTGAATACTGAAAGTAAAAATTTAAAACACGAAGAAAAAAAAAATCAATCTCTTCTTCATTGATCATAGTTGTAAATTTACTGATCTTTTTACATATATTGACATAGAGAGAGCATTGAAATTCCTGATCAAAAAAAAAAAAAAAGAACATTGAAATTGAAAGAAAAAATTTAAAAAATGGGAGTAAATCAGATTATTGTTGTAGAGAAACTGAAATTGAGAGGAATTTGCTGTGTATTCTCATTGATCATAGGGGCCTCTTTATATAGAGGATTACAATGCATAGAATCTCAATCGTACAAGGAAAGTAATCGTACATTGAATAGGAATCTAGATCCTTCTAATTTAATCATATTACCACTAGGTCAAGTAACCTAGAGTTTGGGCCAAACACAAATAGAGATATCCTTAAACACTCCCCCTTGTGTTGTCCAAACGCGGTGCTTCTCTTGTTGCGTCGTTAAAAACCTTGCCGAGTAACAAAAACCCAGTGGGACAAAAATAACCTCGGTCGAAGGGGAAAAAGAGCACAACACACCCTTCACGTTTCGAGGTGAACATGTAGACATCTCCCCCTGATGTCTGCGCCTCCCCCTGATGACTACGATCATGGGAGTTCAGATAATTTCCGCAAGCCAATTCTTGCCACATGTTTCTCGAACGTGGATTTGGTCAATGACTTAGTAAACAAGTCTGCCTCATTGTCCTCAGATCGAACCTGGTTCACTTTGATCTTGAGGAGCTTCTGTTGTTGCTGATTGTAGAAGAATTTGGGCGATATATGCTTGGTGTTGTCGCCTTTGATGTAGCCTTGCTTCATTTGTTCAATGCAAGCAGCATTATCCTTATAAATGCTCGTTGGCTCATCTGTGGTAGACTTCAAACCACAATTGCTTCGAATATGCGTAACTATGGATCGAAGCCATATACATTCACGAACTGCTTCGTGAAGAGCAATAATCTCTGCATGATTCGAAGAAGTAGCGACTAAGGTCTGTTTTGTAGACCTCCAAGATATCGCGGTCTTTCCCATGGTGAAAACATAACCAGTTTGGGAGCGACCTTTGTGTGGGTCAGAGAGGTACCCAGCATCAGCAAAACCTTCCAAAACACTTATATCGTTTTGGGATGGGGATAGGGGACGCAGTCCACCATGTGTGGCGTCCCTGGCACTTGATGGGTCCGAATCCATCTTCTCTCTGTAGGGATAGAACAAGCCCATATCAATGCACCACTTAGGTATCGAAAGATATCTTTAACACCAGTCCAATGGCGTCGTGTAGGCGCAGAGCTATATCTAGCTAGCAAGTTGACAGCGAATGAGATATCCGGTCTTGTGCATTGAGCTAAGTACAATAATGCGCCTATTGCACTTAAGTAGGGCACCTCTGCCTCTAGCACTTCTTCATCGTCATCTTTTGGACGAAATTGATCCTTCTTTGGATCAAGACTACGGACGACCATTGGGGTGCTTGAAGGCTTAATCTTATCAGTGTTGAAACGCCTAAGCATCTTTTGGGTATAAGCTGATTGATGAATCAGGATACCATCTCTACGGTGCTCAAGTTCTAAACCGAGGCAAAACCGTGTTTTCCCAAGATCTTTCATCTCAAACTCGGATTTCAAGTGTTCAGCGGTTTCCCTTAACTCTTTAAGGGTGCCAATTATGTTCATGTCATCGGCATAAACCGCTACTATTGCAAATCCGGAACTTGTCCTTTTTATGAACACACATGGGCATAGTTCATTGTTGACATATCCCTTTCCAATCAAGTAGTCACTTAGACGGTTATACCACATCCGTCCGGATTGTTTCAATCCATATAGTGAGCGTTTCAATCTAATCGCAAACGCGCTCCGTGGTTTAGAGCCACTTGATTTGGGTAACTGAATTCCGTCTGGAATCTTCATGTATATCTCCGTATCTAGATCCCCATATAGATACGCAGTTTCCACATCCATAAGCTGCATGTTCAGTTTTTCGGAAAAACTGACAAGGTAGCGGAACGTTATGACGTCCATTACGGGAGAATAGGTCTCCTCGTAGTCGATTCCAGGGCGTTGTGAGAAACCTTGCGCCACAAGGCGAGCTTTGTACCTTACAATCTCGTTTTTCTTATTACACTTTCTAACGAATACCCATTTGTGACCAACTGGCTTGGTGTTGGGCGGTATTGGCACAACCGGTCCGAATACCTTTCTTTTCGCTAGAGAATCAAGTTCTGCCTGGATCGCATCTTTCCACTTTCGCCAATCAGCTCCACGTTGGCATTCATCAACGGAGCGTGGTTCGATGTCATCGGTCTCAATAATCTCACGCGCCACTGAATACGCGAATACATCATCAATGATGATGGAGTTTCTTTCCTATGTCCCATGTACACTAGTGTAATTAACAGAGATCTCTACGTTCTCAGGGATAGGTTTTGACATTGAGGCGTCCCCCAATGATGTCTCTTGGACATAACCATAATCCGGAACATTCTCATGGGATGGATTTTGAGTATCGATGATCAAAGGATTTGTTTGTGCCTCATTCGCTCTCTTTCTTGGGTGAGTATCCTTCGAACCAATCGGTCTACCGCGCTTTCTTGCGGGACCTGCGGCCGTAGATGCCACATCATTGCCATGTTGGGCAATGGCGCCATCTCCTGGTGTCACAGGAGGGGCGTGATGTCCAGTATTTGGGACATCGATCCTTGCAGGCACGTTTGCAGCAGGTATGTGTGATCTCGTCACTTTGGCAACATCAGAAAACGCATCAGGCAGAGTGTCTGCTACGTTCTGGAGCTCGATTATTCTTCGCACTTCAAGTTCGGACTTTGCGGTACGGGGATCGAGATGAGACATAGTGGGGTTAGACCACGACAATTCCTGTCGTTCCTGTTGAACAGATGTGTTCTTATCTCCCCCTAACGATGGGAAGACTGTCTCATCAAAGTGACAATCCGCAAATCTAGCGGTAAAGAGATCGCCTGTCAAGGGTTCAAGGTAGCGGACGATCGTTGGAGATTCATATCCAACATAAATGCCCATTCGTCGTTGTGGACCCATCTTAGTACGCTGTGGCGGCGTAATAGGCACATAAATGGCACACCCAAAAATGCGTAAGTGCGAGACATCGGGCTTGTACCCAGTCACTAGCTGTAACGCAGAGTAAGATTGGGTGGCAGTGGGTCGTAGACGAATTAGCGTCGCTGCATGCAATATTGCATATCCCCAAGCAGAAACAGGGAGATTGGTGCGCATAACCAATGTCCGTGCTATCATCTGTAGTCGTTTGATAGCGGCTTCTGCGAGACCATTTTGGGTATGAACATGGGGAACTGGATGCTCTACATTAATCCCCAGTGACATGCAATAGTCATCGAATGTTTTCGATGTAAACTCCCCAGCATTATCAAGTCGAATTGACTTAATAGGATGGTCAGGGTAGTGAGCCCGTAGACGGATAATCTGGGCGAGGAGTTTAGCATAAGCAGCATTTCGAGTGGACAGTAGCGCGACATGTGACCAGCGTGTCGACGCATCAACCAAAACCATAAAGTATTTAAAAGGTCCGCATGGTGGTTGAATGGGTCCACAGATATCCCCTTGGATTCTCTGTAAGAACGGAATGAGTATTTTGAGATCCTTTGCGTAGGACGGTCTCGGTCCTAATTTCCCGAAGGAACAGGCTTTGCAGAAAGAGCGAGGGGCCTTAGAAGCAACCAATGAAGATTTTGGTTGGGTCTGAGCGTCTGTAGCGCTATTAGAAGCAAAGTGTGTGACTACATCTCCCATTATGGCGTTAGGGCCATGGAAATTTGTGTGTGTGGCGTCATGGCCACTAGGAGGACAACCATGGCGTCATGCTCATGGTTGGCGCCATTAATGGCGTCATCACATGGGACTTGGGCGGCCCTATGGCGCCCCAAGACGGCTGCAGCTCCAGATGCTGCAATCGTTGCGGTCTTGCTAAGTCCTGGAATCAATTTTCGATTCTTGCTTCTTCTCACTCTGAAGAATGGATGTCCGTGTGAAGTCTTTAGTATACGGAGCATCATATCACGACCAGGATGTCCTAGTCGGTCATGCCAAAGCCAATATGTGTCTGAATCCAAGAGATCTTCTCTTATGACATTGTTGGATTCAATTGGTCGAATTGTAGTGACATAAAGTCCACTAGATTGACACATAAGCTTCTCTAAGATGCGCTTTCTTCCGCAATCATTAGAGGTAATGCAAAGGAATTCTATCCCGTTCTCACTATGCATTTCCGCATGGAATCCGTTGGCTCTAATATCTTTAAAGCTCAATAAGGTTCGATTTGCCTTAGGAGCGTAGAGAGCTTCAGTGACTTTAATCAAGGTGCCATTAGGCAAAAGGAATTGGGCCATTCCATGTCCTTGAACTAAACCTGATGGCCCAGCCATCGTAGTCACAGATGAATATGTAGGCAACATCTCCAAGAATAATTGCCTATGTCGTAGAATGGTGTGCGTAGTCGCACTATCCGCAAGACATTGAAGTTCATCCATTCCTAAAAGAAAAGCTCGTAATTAAAAAAAGGAGTCATAAAGAAAAGAACTCAACTTTTATTAATAAGCCAAACAGAATTACATCATCGTTTCTTTAACCAAAGAAAATCTAATCCAATAAACTAGTTAATGCAAAACAATGGTAGTCGTCTAACTCCTTTCGATAATTCCAACGTAAATGTGACCAGGTGAGTAGAGAGATGTCGGTGGAGCGAGGCTCACTTAAGTACCACTTATCTCAAAACCTTCCTAGACATCACACTCACATTGAGTACGCCTACTTTGAAGAAAGACTAATAGCATTGGCATCTACTATAAAAATAATATGGCAATTGCCTACATCTCTTGGAAATAAAAAGACTTAATCAAAATCGCCAGTTTCTGGGTCTTGATCCTTGTAGTCTTCCACCCTTAGATCGAGATCTCCATCTTGATCTTCTTGTTCCATGTAATTTGCCTCCCTTGCTTCACGATACATCTTGTATGCGTTTGCAACATTCTGGGATGCAGTACACTTCTTTGCCCAATGTCCACTTGATCCACATCTGAGACAAGCATCATTATGGTCAGGTTCCCTTGATCGAGACGCTCTGGGAGCGTTTTGTTGACGGTTATTGCCTTTGGTGGCGTTACCACCATAACCGGAGGCTTGGCCTCTCTCTCTCTTCACACGTTTACCTCCACGGTTCCGTGCACGCCTATCTTGGTGATTTCCTTCCTCTTTAGGGCGAGAAAATGGACCAGAACGTCCAGAATTATCCCTACTCTTAGGGTTTCGCTCCTTGCGTCCTCCCTTGGAGGCGCGACTATAATTAGACTCCGGAATTGACTTGGTTCCCACGGGTCTGGAGTTATAGCTCTTCACAAGTATGTTGTCGTGCTTTTCAGCTACGTTCAAGGCACCAATTAGCTCATGAAATCTTGTGATGCGTCTGGCATTGACATCAATCCGATAGTTTTTGGCTATCATCAATGCAGAGACGGGGAAGGTGGAGAGAGTTTTCTCGATCAACATCGTATCAGTGATGTTTTGTCCACAGAATTCCATCATAGACTTGATACGAAGTGCTTCTGAATTGTAGTCAAGTACAGACTTGAAATCACAGAAGCGGAGGCTAGACCATCTCACTTCTAAGTCTGGAAGCAGGGAATCACGGACGTTGCCAAAACGGTGCTCGAGTTCTACCCATAGTCTTCTTGGGTTTTCCTCATTGAGGTACTCATTTTGGAGCGCGTCATTCATGTGCCTTGTCATGAGAATGATGGCTTTGGCTTCATTCGCCTCTCTCGTAGCTCTATTTGCTTCAAAAGCAGCAGCTTGTTGAGGAGTACGCACGTCCTGACTTGGCTCTTGGATCGTACTCAGGATCCCATCAGCCTTAAGATGCTGGCGCACATCACGGACCCACTTGTGGTCTCCTGCGCCTGTTGTCTCTAGTGGAGCGAAGCTCAACTTGTTCAGGTTACTCATCCTGAAAAACAACAAGAAAGTAGGGTTAGTTTCGGAGCGAAAAAAGGCTACCACGAAAAACTATAAAATTTCTGAGCGTAGTCGCTTCCAAGAAATTAGGGATTTTCTGAGCGTAGTCGCTTCCAAGAAAATCCGATTCCAAGAGGGGTTTTTGGATTAGATCGAAACGACGATGTAAGTGGTCGATCGTTTTTTTCTCAACAAACTCTAAGTTTGGAGGACTCTACAAGCTCTAAGCTCAGAGTGAGCACGAACCCCCACAGTTCGGCTTTTGGTCTCCCCTATGAAGAAGAAAGGGGGGTAGAAGAAGGGATGTTGGAAGTCCCCGAGAAAAGAAGAAGAAATTGAAAAACTTCAAAAACGGGAACTTTTAGAAAAGTTTACCTTGAAAAATAGCCGGAAATCTTGACCGGAAAAGTCGTTGAAGATGGCCGGAAAAAGGTCGCCGGGGGTCGCCAGAAAGTGGCCGGAAACTGGTGGCCGGAGGTGGTGGCCGGAGCTAGGCAGGTTGGTGCAGGGCTGCTGCAAGGCTTGTGCGGGGGTGCTGCAGGTGACTTGCAGGGGCTGTGCAGAAGCTATGCGGAGGCTATGCAGGGCTCGTGCAGGGGCTGTCGGCAGGTCTCGGTAGGGCTCGGCAGGGGCCTGTGCGGGGCTGTCGGCAGCAGTCGGCAGAAGCAGGCACACGGGTGCGCAGTACTCGGCAGATGCGCGCGGGGCTTCTCGGCAGATGTCGACAGCACTCGGCAGATCTCGGCAGGGCTGTCAGCAGGTGCAGGCACAGGGGAGGCACAAGGCAGGGGCCGGTCCGAATTTTCCGATGGCCGGTCCTGGGGTTTTCCGGCCGGTTCCGGTGGTTCCGCCGCCGGTTCTGGGCTCCTTGGGAATAGGGCTTCGATATGTGGGGCGGTGGTTGCAGGATTTTGAAGGTTACGAAATTAGGGTTTTCAGGGTTAGGGCTTCGTGCTGATAACGTGTTGTAGAGAAACTGAAATTGAGAGGAATTTGCTGTGTATTCTCATTGATAATAGGGGCCTCTTTATATAGAGGATTACAATGCATAGAATCACTATGTCAAAAAATGCTTCATACCATACCCCTCAGACGACAGAAGACGTTTTTTCTGTTGTCTGATTTTTTTGAACATCTTCAGACAACAGATTTAACTATTTATGTCGTCTAAATGGTATCAAAATCAACACCAATTCAATTTTTTCAAGTTTGTTACAATTTAGAAAGTTCAGACAACAGATTCTGTTGTTTGAGTAAATGGAAAAGTTAATCCGGACAAAATATTTTTTTGGTTGAACGTACTAAAACTTAATGTGAACTATTTGCCAAAAAAAAAAAAAAAAAAAAAAAAAAAAAAAAAAACTTAATGTGAACTAGCAGATGCCTATACCCGAGTTTTCTCAACACTTTGTCAAAAAAAACAGAAATTTTCTTTCTCAACCCTAACCACACGACAGCCGACCTCGATCCTCTTCATCATCCTCATCCTCCGCCTCCGACCAGCACCCGACGGCTCCCATCCTCCTTCTCCGGCTCTGACCGTTCTCCACCCAATGTCGGAGCAGTACTTCTCTCATCCAGTTTGACTTCGACGCACCTCTTCTCTCATCTCTTTTCTCTAATTCACCGAATCCGACCATTCTCCACCCAAAGCCGGAGCTCCGCGGAACTCCACACTCCCGATCCAGCTTCTCTCTCTCCTTGGAACTTCCAACCCGTCTCGGCGTGAGGCGTCTCTGCCTCTCCGGTCTTTCAAGCCCCACCCAGCCCCCACCGCCGAGCTCCTTGCCCAGCAACCTGCAACTAGCAAACTCCTCAAACCCGTCTCCCGGTCTCCGGTCTTCGATCTCCACCTCCAGCCCTCCAGACTCCCGATCCAGCTTCTCTCTTTTCAACTCTGCAACTAGCAAACCCGTCTCCGTTCTTAAGTGCTTATGGAAGATAGGTTGGATCTAATCCGAGTATGCTCATATAGTTCTCTACTCTAAGGTACCAACTCCTCTCTCTCTCTCTCTCTCTCTCTCTCCTCAAATAATTTCTTCGAGTTTCTTTGTAAGATGTTTGTTTTTGGGATTGATATTGCTGATTCTGAAGTGGGTATTTTAAATTCATAGTTTATTGCATATTGCTTGAGCTTAATTCAGATTTCTTTGTGGGTGATGATGGCATAGTGCAAGCTTGGCCTCGTTTCTTGGCACCTTCTCTACAGCCGTCTATCCAAAACTCTTCTCTGCAGCTTCTTCTCAACTGGGTCACCGTTTATATGTAAAAATTTCTTCCTCTTTTCTTTGTTATATTTCTTTGAAATCGATATCATGTGCTTCAAGTGTGGAACTTTATTCTGTCCGGGCTGTAGTTTAGATTTATTGTTTGACATCTGATTGAATCATTAAATTTGGACTTTGGGGTTTTTAGTTGTGCTTGTTATTCTATTTGATCAAAGTTTGATCTTGATCTCCTTTTAACATCTATTTGATCAATTAATTGCCTCCAATTCGCAGTACTAATAGAGATTGAGGTAGTCTTTAATTGAAATTAAAATTCTAATATGTTGTTCATGTACTTTGGATTAAATACAGTTGGAGTGGCAATTGAAACTTGTAAGATTCTTGATTGATTATCTGTTTGATTGTTTAGTGTGAACTTTCAGAAATGGGTATTATTTCGATGGCTCGTGTCTGAAGTGGTTCTGAGTTTTGAGATCGATTTCAGAGGTTGATTTTCCAGAGGCTAGCTTTAACTCAGAGGGGTAAGTATTTAATTCAAATTCAGATTCAAGACATGCTTGCATCTGTGTTATTTGGAATTGTTGTTTAAATTTACAAACTCTGATTAGTTTTAATCCCTAGAGAGAAAGACTTGGAAGATTCTCTTTTTTCAGTTTGGCTTCGAACTTAAATGAAGAAATTACAAAGTTCATAAGAAGGTCCTAGCTGGAGATATGGAAGAGGTAAAGTCCTTTTATCTTCTGCAAGTTAGCCAAGATCTCTCATTTTGTCCATTTATGCTTTTCTTAGTATTTGAACAAGTGTAGGTGACTGTTTTCTTTCTTGAGTATGTTGTCTTGTGTTTCTGAAATGAGTTTTCTTCCTTGAGTATGTTGTTTATAGAGATATGGCCCCCCTTTAGTATCAGTGACATTGTTTATAGAGATATGGTCCTTAAAGTCCACCTGAACATGTGTAATGAGTTCTGCTTGATTGTGCTCTTGCTTGTATGTCCAGAAATCTGCTGATACTAAAATTTAGCTTTTATTATTACTATTATTTATTCAATCACTATATGACAGGAAAGGATTTGAACCTCCTAATGTGACTGACAAGTTGATGATATTGTGCTTTATGCACAGGGCTAGGACTACGTTGACAACATTAATCTGCAACACCAACAAACCTTCATTCCTAGTTTGTTCGAAGAAAAATATATATTTTATTGGGAAAGCCTTGTTCGAAGAAAAATATATATTTTATTGGGAAAGCCTTGATGATGGTATTTGCATTCATCTTTAAGCTATTCGTCTGTATGTGGACTTTCTCAGAAAGAAAGTGATAACCTTCTAGAAAAAAAAATGAAAAGATTTTCCATGAAATACAAGTTTCACAACCTTGTTTTCTACTTTGCTTTGAGTTGCGTTTGCTTTGAGTTTCATAACTTTGCTTTGAGACCTAGTATGATTGCAATTTTTTTGATTGGTTGCCATCAGAATCAATTTGCAACTATATGGTATCTGTTGTTTGTTTAAAAGAAATAAGATATGGCAGATAAAATTTTATGATGCAATCTAAGATAATGGTACTGTCACTTTTCTAAGTTATTTTATATTGCCAAATAGACCCAAGAAGGTGGACAAAGGAGGTGCAAGGTGAGGTGGCTTTAAAACAGTATACAGCCTGTCTCCACTACTTCAAGTAATTGTTGGAGAGCCTGAAATGGCCAGACCAGAGGTACAGTATATTAAGTTCTTGAAATTTTCTGTTGTTGTACATTTTTGCATTTTGTTTGTGGCAGAGATTCTGGAATCACAATGTGATACTTAGTCCCTCCTTCGGTTTTAGGTAGTGAAGAAACTTTGGGCTTATATCCGGGAAAAGGATTTGCAGGACCCAAAGAATAGGCGGAACATAAGATGTGATGAATCACTACATGCCATTTTTTCGTGTTAAGTCTATTGATATGTTTAAAATGAATAAAGTCCTGTCCAAGCATATATGGCGGCTAAACAGGGAAGATGGTATGTCCAGAATTCTCTACCCCGACCTTCTGGTGACATCTATGTGTATCAATTATGTTTGTTCACAATGTTAACTTATCTTTATTTTCTTGGTACTTTGAACATTCAATTGCATATAGCTTTCGATCTGCTCAAGCATATACTATACTAGGTACCTTAAATGCATTTTCTGTAGTAGTGTTTATTTGTTTTAGTTCTTCTCCTTCTTGGGATAGACACCTCTGTGTTTGCTAAGAGAGGTGTCTAGTGTGGGACTCTTTGACATCTTTCCTTATAAATCTGTTTTAAGATAATAAGAAGATGCATCTGTCCCCCATAAAAGGCTCGTAGAAGCCATTGGTATAAAACTAATAGTGTGGATCTCAGTGGTGTGTATGATCATCTCTCTATATATAAATATATGTTGATACATATGATAGTGTGTTAGAGGCCGGGAGAATTTAATGGCCCATTTAGTGTGATATAAAGATATGTTAATACATATGATATAGTGTGTGAGAGAAGAAGAATTTATTGTCCATTTGATGTGATGAAAAGTGCTCGAGGCTGAAATCTCTTGATTTAGTAGTCAAAAAAATGTTGTATTCTGTTTTCAGGTTATGGAAATGGCATTATAAGAGTGTCCGAGTTTCGACCTATCACACGCCACTTAACAAACAAGTATGATGTATTTTGTTTTTTGATCTTCAGGGTGATTACGTAAATTCAATGAGAGCAGCACAGGAGTTCAGCTCAAGAATGTTTGATTCCATAAAGGTATTATGTTTCACAAAGCAGCATGGTTTCATGAATAAGCTTTGGAAGTTTCACTTGCACATTTCTTGATGCAAGTCTTTACTTTCCAGTTGTGTTAGCTTCTATATCTGAAATACTTGTAGTTGTGATATATTGGTTATGCTGATCCAGAAACTGTAGATTATAACTAGCTTAAATAGCTTGCTCGATTTCAAGTTCTAGATTTCCACTTCTGTTCTGTGTAAGTGATAGTTTTCTCACATTCAATGTTAAATTGACAGTAGGAAAATGATAAGGAACTGGGTTTCTTTTTATTCATGTTTGAATGTAGCTTGGGAGCCATTTCAATTGGTAGTAGAGCACTCGTTTAATAGCGCATGTAGAGCTGCTGTAGGTTCATTTAGCACCTGGAAGCAAATTTAATTTAGCACCTGGAAGCAAATTATAGGTTCATTTAGCACCTGGAAGCAAATTTAATTTTCAAACTAGGATCAAAAGATCATTAGAAGATGACGCTCTATTTGCTACTCAATGTTCGTGTTGATTAACTCTTGTTTTGTTTCCTTTTTCCTATAACTGAGTTGGCCTTTTTTGTTATATATTTCATAAAAGTCATTCATTGTTTCTTTCCATTTTGTGAATGTACAGATGGTTTCAACAATGAAGAAGTCGATCTTTGATGAACAAACTAACAAGGCCTTAAGGAAATTGCAAAAGAATGCTCAAAAGAAGAATAAGCATCATGATGTGGTTCGAGCTGAATGGGCAAATCATGTTATACAGTTCTAACTTTGGTTCTTTTTAAGGTAGATGAGTAGCACTTGGAACTGCTTTTGTGCATTTATATATAACTGATGGAAAGTGTTGATGAACTTAAATTATGCATGCAGTTGCTCTGTCTAGCTACTCTTTCTTTACCTTATAGGTTTTTTACTTGGTGCACTAGGTAAATGATCGAGATAAGATGGTTTTTTGGTTCTCTCGATCATAATGTAACTGTTGGCTAGGTTTAGAGTTGGAACTATGGATTGTATTTTGGATGATGTTGATGCAATTAATGAAACGTAGCCATCATTTTCAATGCTGATTTTAGTCCAATTTTATGGTTTTGATGATTGTAAATGACTGATGTTGAAATGGTTGAAAGGCAACAGATATATGCAGGTTTATGTTGTATCAAGAAAATACAGCACAATTTATGTTGTATCAAGAAAATAGAAACAACAGAAACAAATGATCATCTGTTGTTTCTACCAAGTTCAAACAACAGAAAAATAGAGTTCAAAGAGCTCTCAGACAACAGAAATAGGTGGTTGATATGTTGTTTCTACCAAATTCAAACAACAGAAAAGTAGAGTTCAAATGGCTCTCAGACAACAGAAGTAGGTGTTGATATGTTGTTTCTAAGCCATTCAGACAACAGAAACAACAAAAACTCTGTCATCTTACATTAACTACATCGACAGTTATTTTTTGAATCCGTTGATGAAGTGAATTTCCAACAACATTAATATGTAGTGGTATGGTGTTTCAGACGACAGATAGACTCCGATTCTTCAATATTAGGTACTTCAGACGACAGAACTTAAACTGAATCTGTCGTCTGAGTAGCTTAGAAACGACGGAGAATATCTGTCGTCTGAATGGCTTAGAGACGGCAGCCACTTAGACAACAGATTTTTACTTCATCAGACGACAGATATGGTCTGTCGTCTGAAGCATTTTTTGGCATAGTGGATCTCAATCGTACAAGGAAAGTAATCGTACATTAAATAGGAATCTAGATCATTCTAATTTAATCCTATTACCACTAGGTCAAGTAACCTAGAGTTTGGGCCAAACACAAATAGAGATATCCTTAAACAATTATGATTTTATTAGGAAACTTTAATAAATTTTAATTTTTTTATGAGTATAAATTAAATGAGAGATTTTAGTTAAAAATATTTATTTTCTAATTGGATATGTCATATGAACAATTCTCAGGTTCACCCCTTGGGGTCAAGCAGCATATTCACCCTCTCTTATGATTAACGCATAATAACTTTTTAATTTTCTAATCCAACCATTCAAGTTGTATAATGTAATACAAAGATTAGTTCTGTAAAAAATCAATCAAATTGAAGACCTTTTAATTATTTATTTATATGAAATACATGGACGGTTCATCATAATAGCAGTAAGTGTTGTTAGAACCGTCCATTTATTTGATTCAATTAGATAATTAAACGATTTCCGATTCGATTGATTTTTTACAGAGATGATCTTTAACTGCTAATTTAAGATATGGACCGTTGGATTATAAATTTATTAAGTAAAAGTGAGTTCATCGATAATAGGGGTGAATATGCTTGTTCACCCAGGAGTGAACCTAAGAATTGTTCATGTCATATAAGGATATTCTTGGACGGAGAAATGGGTTAAATAAGTAAATTTAATAATTAAAATTAAAATGTAGGGTGTAATGAGCAAGTAGGGTGAACAAATAAAATGGTTGGGTGTCAATAGCCACACCCAAAGAAAAAAGAAAAATAAACAGAATTGCAAGGGAGGGTAGTTAGGGTATATTGTAAAAAAAAATATTTAAGTAATAGATAATAGAGAGGGTGTGTGAATAGAAAAAATAGGTGTGCGAATAGCAGCACCCTAAAAAAAAAGGATTCGCAAAAATAAAAGAGCTAATGCTGCAACTAGCCCATAAATTGTTAAAGCTTCCATGAAAGCTAGACTAAGCAAGAAAGTACCCTGTATTTTTCCTTCCGCGTCTGGTTGTCTCGCGATCCCTTCTACAGCCTGTCCCATAGCGGTACCTTGACCAACCCCAGGTCCAATAGAAGCAAGCCCGACGGCCAATCCAGCCCCAGTAAAGCCCCCAGACGACAGATTTTTTTGAAACGAGGTCCTCTGTGACACGACATAAAGAATCTTTTTTTTTTATGAAATTTTCACAGAATTTTCCCCTCATTTGTGTTGCGGGGGCTTCTCATTTGCGGGTGTGAGGTTCCCTCATTACCCAAGCGGGGTCCCCATTTCTATTATTCCAAAACCCTCATCTCAATAATGGCTCTTAATGGACTCGGATACTTAATACGCCCAAAATAGGCGCTCAACTTAACCCTGCAAGATGTAGTCGTTAGCAATATAGAGTAAGCAGGGATCGTTCAAGCCGGGGATTGAGGGTAACAAATTATTCACACAAAATAAAAACAAACTAAAACAAAAATCAAACAAATAAAATCTGAAACTAAACAAAACAAAAACGTCAAATACTAGAAAAGAGAGAAAAATATGGCAGGAAACAGAAGGGGATAGAAAGGGGCTCTGCAATCCTAAACAAGAACAATATTTTGGGGTTTTTGGTTTTTAACGAAAATAAAAGATAATATAAAAGAAAAACAATTTTGATTTTAGGTTTTTAGAAAATAAGATGGAGAATATGTTAGAGACTTGGAAATCCACCACCAATTACTTTCGAACAATGTTAAGTTAACCTAGTTTCAATTACTAAGGTGTGAACAGAAATCAACCAAGAAACAAGTCGGAGCAGATCATGTCCCTCATTAATGTTTCCCTAAATACTTAGTCTACGTGAACGCACAATAGCTAAGCCTATCAAATATGCAATCAAGGTATAGAACGCTATCCTATCAACAACACATATAGTGTCAACATATTTGAAGCATTAAGATCTCATGGAAACGATTAATTATAGAGTTGCAGTCTAGTGTGGAACGCCTACCTAGCATGCTCTTCTAGTTGTTTAAAACATCAGCTTTTGTCCAAAGCCTTGCATACTTGTGGATTAGAAAACAAGACGATTAGGTGAATTATTTTCTAAACCTAGCTCCAATTACATGCATAAATCCTATGTTCGCGACCATAAAACATACACATGCAAAAGTTTTCAATCAATCAGAGATAAACAACCAATCCACACCAAAGATCAAGAAACTAAATTTAAACAAACATATGTTCTACATAATTGGGGCTTCAAACCTTGCCCCTAACAAAAATTAACTAGCCACACATCGTCTTAAATTCAACAAATAAAAGCATGAGTATTAGATTACAAGATGATAAAAACCGTAAAAGGGAGAATATGAGAGCCACGAATTCACTTTTAGGCAGCCTTGGACGCAGGCACTTCTTCAAGATGAGTCACGGCAGAAGCTTGATGGAAGGTGGAAGATGAATTGCACGGTTTTTCTTCTTGAAGACTTGGGAATTTTTGAGACTTGTGTGCTAGGGTTTGGGAGCAGAAGATGGCGCTGTAGGATGGTGATTTTCAACGTGTTCAGAGCCTCTATATATGTGGAATACACAACCCAAGTTTCCTTTTCCAATTCTGCTTTGAAAGCCTCCCCTAGTTGCTTGAGGATTACTCTGATTGGTGCACAATTAAATGATTTTCAAGGCTTAATAATCTTCCCAAATTCTTGATGAATCATTCTAGGACTCTCCTTCATATTTGCAGCAGCAATGACCTTCCAAAAATGCCCTGGAAATCCGTCCAAAGAAGAATTCTGCAAAACCGTCCTGTTTTGACTAGGATTCAATTTCTGACTCTGAAGCTTCCTTCTTGGACAAGGAACGACTTCATCTTGACACGTTTCTGGATGGTTCTTGACTCCCACGTGTTCTATGACATCATATAATCTAGAATGATCAATAACCTTCTGGAAAAACTCCAATAAAATCGCCGGAAAAGATCTCCCAAAAAGCTTCGTGAAAAGCTGACAGTTTCTGCCTTATCGGGAAGCCTAGTTTGTGCTTGGTTTCCTGCTGCCTCGTTGACGTTTCTGACCATTTCTTTAGCTCTAGTTTACGTATAACATCATGTCTTTAAGGTTCGCTGGCCCTTTATGAAAAGTTACAGCTGGAAGAATGCAATAATTACTCCTCAAAACCGTTCCCAGAAAGCTGATTCTGAAACTGCAGTTTTCTGCTTTGCAGCAACTGTTTTGCACAACGATTTCCGTGGACTTCCCTTGTAATTTCCGGCCAAATGGTTGATCAAACTTGGTCCTCTGCATCAGTACTTCATGTTTCATGGCTTCGTTGCTCCCTTTCAGCTCTTATTTCTCTTGAATCACTCCACGAACTACCTAAAAAGAAAACAAAGTTAAAACTGACTTTTTAAAGGAAATAACTAAGAAAAGTGTAAGGGATTTCACACTATATTCGTCGCATTTATGCTCCTATCAAATTCCCCCACACTTAGCGTTTGCTAGTCCCTTAGCAAAATCAATACAGAGAAAATAAAACAAAGACTCAAAAGACGCAAAACAAACTATGCCTTCAACATTGTTGTCTCAGAAATCTCTTACTTTCATAGCATCAAGATTAGCACGCAACCAAGAATCAATCATGAGTAATTCAAGAGTTAATTAAAACATATATTCCACATATAAACATGTAAGACACGGATGTGACAATGGTGGTGGGTGGAGCTCAGCATGTTTCCAACAAGTATGATTCAAACCTCATGGGATTTACCACTCTTTCTTCTCTCATATCAAGGTTAATGCTTAAAAGCTTTTTCACTCAAATATATGTGAGAGATGATAATATTTTCGACAAACAAAAAGCTCACATATATAAAGAAAGAAAGGCTATGTCGAAATTTATATATATATATTTTTTTGGGCTAATTACTGTTTAGTACCCTGTGCTTTTGGTCCAACATCAATTCAGTCCCCCGACTTCCAATTTAATCAAAAACACCCCCACACTATTATTTCTCCATCCAATAGGTCCATTCGCCAAAAATCACTCAATTTCAGCTGTTTTGGTGCTGACATGGCGATCCAACTCAGCCCAGGTGGGGCCCACATCAAGGCGAATTGACCAAACTGACCCTGGCTCTAATCTAACACATAGACGATCTCCCCAAATCCCATTACGGCTCCTGCCTAGCTCCCTCATTACGCGATCTGAAACCCTAAAGAAAGCCCCAAATCGCATCCCTTTGGAGAAACCCAAAATTTGGAGAACACCCAAGCAATAGATGGTTGGTGAAGAAGGAGAAGGCTATATATTGAAAGCGAAGCCCTAAAATCTAGAAGGAGACGGTCGATTGATAGCTGGAGAAGGTTTCGACATGGCCGATGGTGCGCTTGATGTTTGGATACCCAGAAAAACGGAGGATGGAGATGACATCCCTCATTACGGTGAGTGTGGGTTTAGTGTTTTGCATTACGGTGGTGAGGGATTAAATAATTTCTGGTTTAAGTTTTGAAATTTAGTGTTTCAATGTTTCGAAATTGGGGAAAAATGGTTTATGGGTTTTGTTTGAATTCTTCCAACTTGGGAATAAGGTTTACGGTTTTAGAGTTTGGAATTTTTTAAAGGATTTGAAACTTTCAGAAATGGAAAAAAGGGGTTTGAGGTTAGGGTATGAGATATTTGAAATTTGAAACCTGGGTTTACAATTTCTGTTTCTGATATGGGTTTTAGAAGTTTAATCCCAGCATGCTTTACTGATATGGGAAAAAAGGGTTTGAGGTTAGGGTTTCAATCTGATCTGATATGGGTTTTAGAAGTTTTGAAATCTTCTAACTTACAGGTTGCAGAAACGTGCTTTAATCCCGACACAACAAAGTACAATATAAAACAACAAAGTTACCCTTTCCAGAAACATGGCTTTTCTATTCTGACTCCTGTTTTTGTCGCATATAGATTTAGCTTCTACTTTTTGTTTCATACTTATTGAATCACAATAATTGTGAACAATAGCCTGCAATTGTATACCACTAATACTTTTTAAAGTACGAATTGTTGTCTGTTTGTGAAGGATTGACCCTTAAAGTAGGAGATTAAAGTAAGGTGGTGCATGTGAAAGTTGTTGGGGATAATGAATGAGGGTTTTAATATTGTTGTAGTTATGGTTTTGATATAGTTGTTGTTGGATGTGGTCCTTCTTTGTCTTGTTTACCCACTTAGCAGTGTTTTTATAAGTGTCCTATTGTTGGGTAATAACTGACAGGCTATTGTGTTTTTTTTTTCCATGCAGATGGCCCCGATTACTTCACAATGAAGATATATCATGGGGGTAACATACTTGGAAACAAGTACGTTGGTGGGAAGATATCCTTCTATGATTATGCTGACAAGGATAGGATGTCGTTGACTGAGTTAGATAACATGGTCCAAGGGTTGAACCCAGATTATGCAGGTACTAGGATTGATTATTGGTGGAGTATAGGAACAAAAGATGATGCTTTGACAAAAATAGATTCGGATGCGGATGTGTGCACTATGCTATGTTGTGTACCCGAAGTGAGATTGGTTGTTGTGTACTTGGATCATATTCATGAAGGTGATGAGAGCTCGGGTGAAGATGAAATCTATATATATCCAGCTGGTTTTGATATGTTTAGTCAGTCCGGATCTACTGGAGTTGTGATTGAAGAGCTCCCTGATGAGCCGAGAAAGAAGGCTACATGTGTGATTGAGGAGATTATTGAGGAACCAAAGCTGGCTATAGTCATCAGAGAACCTGAAGTCTCCATCCCAACTCAAGGCAGCAAAGTGGCTGAAACAGATCCAAAAGATAAGGGTAAAGGAAAGATGTACCCCGAGGTAGGTCCTGTAGCAAACAGTGTTGATGGTGTAAGTGGTCTAGATGAAGAGATGCTTGAAGATATAGATATTCTAGATTATATGCAATCATTTGGGTTCCATCCTGAACAAGAAGATGAAGTGGATAGCAGTGAGAGTGATGAGGATGATGAATACATACCCGCTGCTGAAGATGATGAATATTATCAGTATGGTGTTGATGACGACGATTGGTTCGAGGAAGCTGATATAGGGTTTGAGGTTAATGACAATGGTGAATGGGTTGGACCAAGTAAAGAAGCTGTTCTGCCTTTGGAGATGGAAAGTGGAAAAGAGTTTGAAGATCATGAAGATATGTTTGGATCAGCCGAGTCCGATGAAGAGAGATTGCGTCCTGCTTTGGATTCTGATGGTGAAGAGGAAGTACCATTCCCTGAGTTTAATCCAGATCGAAACAGATATGAAGGACCCGGTCTTCAAGAAAGGGATGATATTTGGCAGCGCTGCGATTTTGAGAGAGGCTATAAGGGAGAGGGCTATTAGAGATGGTTGGGAGGTATATTTTATAAAAAATGACCGGAAAAGGGTGAGGGCTATATGCAAGTCCCAAGACTGTCCATTCGAGCTCTATGCATCTAGGATGCAACATGAGGAATCTCTTATGATCAAGACTTATGAGCCGGAACACAAGTGCATGAGAGTCTTTGATAACAGCATGCTCAGTGCTAAGTATTTAACTAAGCGTTTCATGGAAAGGATCAAGCTGAACAGTGGCTGGAAGCCAGGTATCCATTCCAATCTCTTGGGAAATTTGTTTGGTTACTGTTTGTTGTGTAGTTTTCTAATTTTTTTGACAAGTTTGGTTGCTGCAAGTTCGAAATTATAGTGCCTTCCAATTCCTTGTTTCCATTTTTTTTTTGGTTTTTACAAATTTTGGTTGGTTGCAGCAAGTGCAGGTGTTATATGATTTTGGCCATTCATAGGTTCTTATGTGAAAAGCTTGTTTCAACTGTACAGTTTTAGAGTGATTAAAACCTTCATGTTTGTATCAACTGTACAGTTTTAGAGTAATTAACCACCTAATGCTTCAGTTTTAGAGTGATTAAGCCTTCATGTTTGTATTTTTGCTTGTTTTAGAGTAATTACCCAGCTACTGCTTCAGTTTTAAATGGTCCAGTTTTGTTTTGTTCAGTTTTGGAAATGGTTTCTTGCTTGTTTTGCTTGCTTCAATGGTTACCGATCCTTGTTTTGGTTTTTTATTTTTTTTTCGGTTACAGAATCCTTGGCTCAAACTATGTCTTCAGAAGTTAGAGTAAGGGTCTCCAATCAGATGGCTTATCGAGTAAAGAAAGCAGCCCTTTTGGTGTTGGAGGGAACCATCATGGAGCAATATGCCAGACTTCGAGATTATGCGAATGAGCTGAAAAGGGTGGACCCTTCTACAACCGTTGACATAAAATGTGATTTCAGCAAGGGAGAGAGCCTTCCAATCTTCAAGAGGATGTATATCTGTCTTGGAGCTCTAAAAAATGGATTTAAAGCGGGATGTAGGTCTGTGATTGGGCTAGACGGTTGCCATTTGAGGTCTGCATATGGGGGTTAGCTCTTGACAGCTGTTGGCATTGATGCCAACAACACTTCATGGGTGATTGCCTACGCAATGGTGGAGATGGAAAGCAAAGACTCGTGGAGATGGTTCCTAGAGCTTCTGTGCAAAGACCTGAGTATACTTGAGGATGGAGCAGGTTGGACTTTCATCAGCGATAAGCAAAAGGGTTTAATCCCTGCCTTTGAAGAAGTAGTTCCATTGGCCAAGATTAGATTTTGTGCGCGCCATATGTGGACAAATTTTACGAAGCTGTTTCCGGGAAAGGTACTAAAGGATCAAATGTGGAAATGTGCAAAGTCAACTACACTTCCTTACTTTGCAAAGGAAATGGAGGAGATGAAGGCTTTGGATAATGAAGCGCACAAATGGATGGCACGTAAGTTTTCGAGTTTACAAAGTTGCTGATTTTTTTGTTTTTGTTTTTTTTTTTTGCTAAGTTGACCCATATCAAGACTAATGGCTGCTGCTGCTTGTTTTGTAGATAAGGATAGGCCTCCACAGCATTCGTGTAGAGCACACTTCGAGACTTGGTCGAAGTGTGACATTATGATCAACAACTTATGTGAAAGCTTCAACTCGTTCATTTTTGATGCTAGAGCAAAACCACCAGTGAGTATGTTCGAGGAAATGAGAGTGAAGCTAATGAAGAGAAACCAAATCAGAAAGGATAAGATGCAAGCAATGGTGGGAAATCTGTGCCCCAAGCCTAGAAAAGTACTAGAAAAGAACAAAATGAAGGCTGCTTCAGATTGCATTTCTATCGGGAATGGTGGTGACCAAGTGGAGGTGGAGACTTTTGAAGGAACAAAGAATGTACGTGGTCAACCTTACGGCAAGGACCTGCACATGCCGAATGTGGGACTTAAGTGGTGTTCCATGCAAGCACGCAGTCTCAGCAATATACCACAACAGGGCAGATCCGGAAAACTTTGTTGCAGATTGCTACTTAAAAAAGACGTACCTTAACATTTACAGCAATTTGATCAAGCCGGTTAACGGAATGGAGATGTGGACTAGGAGTGAAGAACCACCAATTCTGCCTCCACAATATTCTAGACAGCCCGGAAGGCCACGAACAAAGAGGATTAGAGATTTATCGGAGAAGTTGGCTGCACAGGGAACAAAGCTTGGAAGAGTTCAGCGGTCGTTGAAGTGTAGCAATTGTCAAAGAATTGGCCACAACGTGAAGACATGTCACCGACATCTTCCACCAAAAGATAAGCAAGCTGCAAATGTGAACAAGAAAAGGAAACTCAACAATGGAGAAGGAAGTTCATCTCAAAAAGCCCAGGTAATTTTTGATTTTTTTTTTCTGCATATGTTTAGTGTACTTTTTCAAATTATTTTGTTTATGGGGCAGCTTGTTTATGTTTCTGTGCAGCTTGTTTATGTTTCTGTTTTAAGGTTGATCCCATAATTTTTTTGCAGCCTAAACCTGGAAGAAAGCCACCATTGAGTAAGAATGACTTGAGGCAAAACCATCTAAAAGTGGTAGAATATCAAAGGGTATGAAACATGGATTTTGGCCCCGATTAACTTTGTATGGATTTGTTGATGAATAGGTCTGTGATTCGGCTAGTGATGCTTTGCTTTTGATATGTATGTGTTGCCTACGCAATTCCTTGTTTCTGATTTTTTTGTGAGTGTAGAAGAAGATGGCTGCATTGAAGGCATCTAGAAAAGCTGCGGCTGCTGCCCCTGCTAACTCTACCAAAGCTGCTGCTGACTCTACCAAAGCTGCTGCTGCCGCCACAAAATCCAAGTCCACCAAAGCTGCTGCTGCTGCTGCTGCCACATCTACCTCAACAACCACGAGGCCTCCGACATCAAGTAAAGCATCAAAAGGCCAAACTCCAACACCTTCTAGATCATCTCAAAGGATTAGGCAGAATTCCAAGCAAGGGGGAAAGTAGGAGGAAGTTTGGGGAATGATAAGCAAGCCCTAACATTTTTTGTGCAACCTTGGTGTATGCTACCTAGGTTGCTAGCTCTAATTTTTTGGGAGGATGATTAGAGCTATTTGAAATGCAAACATTAATTTGAGATGTTTTAAACATTTGGGCTGCTTATTTTGTTGGATTTAGAGAAAGTTTGATGTTGTTATAAGATCAAATGTAGAATTGGTGCTTCAAGTCAATAGCATGTTGGTTAAAAATGTAGATTTGTTCCTTTGAAGTACATGTTGTTACTTTGAACAATTACAGGTCAAATGTTATTACTTTGATAAGCCATTCTGCAAATACATTATTTTGGGCGGGAGGATACAACTTTACAAGTATTTAGGTGTTCTTTGGCGGGAAATTGGGCTGTATTTAGGTATTCTTTGGCGGGAAAATGGGCTGCTTAATAGAACTTGGAGCTGTGATAGAGCCAGGGTCAGTTTGGTCAATTCGCCTTGATGTGGGCCCCACCTGGGCTGAGTTGGATCGCCATGTCAGCACCAAAACAGCTGAAATTGAGTGATTTTTGGCGAATGGACCTATTGGATGGAGAAATAATAGTGTGGGGGTGTTTTTGATTAAATTGGAAGTCGGGGGACTGAATTGATGTTGGACCAAAAGCACAGGGTACTAAACAGTAATTAGCCCTTTTTTTTTTCTTTTTCGATCTCATGAAAGATACCAACTACTTGCCGAACGGACCGAACCATATGCTCAACTCTTGTAGCCAATCTCCACAGATCAAAGGCTGCCCATCTTAAGGATCAAAGAGGTCTTACTTCAAGGTTGTAATGAGGCCAAGGTTTAGGGGTTTAAGAAACGAAAGGGTAAGGGAAAATCACAAAGTATTCTAAAAACCTAGCGGAGCTTTCATTGAAGCATTGAGACGTCATCTTTTAGTCACCAAGGCATCTTGCAACGTTGAACTTCTTGTGTGTCTTTATTAAGGGCTGGATGTCATTGTGTAGGGCTCTTGCTTCATTCTAACCTTTCTTTGAACACTTGTGAAATAGGACAAAGACCAAATTCATCGTACTTAGGCCTTCACTTCAAAACAAACTCCTTATCCACATTGGGGGGACTAAAATCCATAAATACTTGCACTTTTTTTTTTTCATTGCCGTATACACTTTTTTTTCAATTTTTTTTTTCGGCATACATATTTTCCTTCTTTCTCATGGACAAGTCTTTCCCCCACACTTATTCTTTCTCATCATCTCCTTTGTAGTGCCTTCAAAATCTTATCTGTCTCGGGAATTAGCTCCACTAAATCTTTAGAACAAGGGTAGGGATATAACTATACTAAGGTTTAAGGGTTAGGATTTTGAGGGTGACGAAAGAAAAAGGTTTTAAATGTAGGCTCAAAGGGGTTAAACTATGGGAGTCCCACGACGGGCACAAATATGGACACAGGCTATTTTTGGCTTTGGTGGAATTTCCTAGGTGCCTTTATCCTTTCCAGAATCAGGGACATGTATTGATAAAAGTTTCGACCAGTACAAGAGCAAGTTCTAGTAATCTCTAGAGTCCGTCAAACTTAATCTGTGGCAAGCAGTCAATCAAAGAGAAAGATAATGAGATCACTAAGCATCGCCAAGAAAATAGGAGTATAATTTTTCAATAAACACTCACAAAGAATAGCAAATAAGCTCAAATTCTCACAATGGTTATTATGAATCAAAACTCATCATCAACATGCTCATAATTCTGTACCAAGGTCAATAAAAACCACATCTACTACACAATCATATGCTTTACATATATCGTAATTAACCAAAGAATTATTTTAACATCATCTCAATATTGTGATCCTCTTTTATCCATAATTTCAGAGATTAAGTTCATCCTAGACAGTTGAGAGGCAACCTAAGACTCGAACAACAAAACAAAAACTGAAAACAAGAACTAAAGACTCCAAAAGAAAGAAAATAACTAATGAAATTTATATTGTTTTTTTGGATTTTTGAAATTTTTCAATTTTTTTTTTTTTTTTTTTTTTTAATAAGACTCAAATTGGATTCCCTTCCCCCACACTTGAATCATACATTGCCCTCAATGTATGGCAAATTTAATCAAGCAATGCATAAGAGAAGCGTAAAGAGAGGAAAGCAAAAATTTAAAAGAAGAGAGGTGAGAAGGTTGATAGAAAAGCTCCCCCTTGTAGACCTCCCAATGCTCACGACCTTTGGAGATGACAACAAAAGACCCTAACCCCAAGACCATAAGGTCTTGACTTCCTAACGTAAGCTCCATGCGAAGTCTTGTTGCATCGTTGGAAACCATAAGTTTGTGTCGGCAGCCCATGTTCCAGGTCCCATAACTGTTCTATGCAGCTTCAGATGACTATGATACCACTGGGAGGTGAAAGTGGACATTGCTAGCTCTCTGTGCATATGTGGAACACCTTCTAACTCCAAGCGGTTTGAAAGTTATAGCCCTGCAAAGTTAGAGAAAAAACAGAAATTTGAACAGAAAACCGGGCAAAGTGACCTTTACCCACTCAAACCTTTATTCCGGGAGCATCACTGGTTCAATGGACGAGATTTTTGGCCTGAAGGTAGTATACATATAGCTCTTTGATTCCATGTAAAGAAATCCTCATTTCATCCACGGAAATATGCCCAGTTTTTCCTTTTCTGTGACACAACTGCACAGTTTTCTGTTTTCCTGGGCTGGCCTTACTGCAGTCAAACTGGATCTGGGAACGCATATGAACTTCGAATATAGTTCTGTAAAAACCTACAGAAACTACACTCAAAGATCTTTCCATCCATATATGGTAAATTTTCTGGTTCCAACTGAGCGAAAAACGGCAGTTGTCTAAAGTAGACTGACTGTATGGTCGGCACTCTGTTTTGACAGAAGTAACACGTTTCACACTTCTCTATAACCTTACGACCTGCACATGAACTAAACACATAAAAAGGAACTAAATAGAAAACGAAGAAAGAAAGAAAGAAACATTTGGGTTGCCTCCCAAAAAGCGCTTGGTTTAACGTCCTTCAGCCAGACATAGCAGCTCTTCATCATGAGAAATCAGGAGGTTTAGGCCGCGGTTCGATCAGATGCTTAAGCTTCTTCAAAGATGTTTCATGGGCCCTCTCTAGCAACTTAGGTAACTTGGGAGCAATGGAAAGATAGGATTTGATGCTTCTCTTTTTCTTTCTCTTCTTCCATTGTCTCCTTCTTTTCTTAACTTTAACAATCACGGCAAGAATTATCTCCTTATCTGATTTGAGATATTCACTGATGACCATCTCCACATGATCAACAAACTCAACCGTTGCTTGGATGGGGAGAACATGTGTAGAGGTTGAATGAGGCGTTGTAGGATCAGATGGTCTTCCATGGGCTAGCAACAAAGGTCCAAATGTAGGAGCTATGATGGAATCTTCTTTTAAGCAATCCTCCCTCGTGGTCTCATAACCTTTTGGATCTTCATGTGATACCATGATTGTTTTAGGCACTTGGGGCACACTTGCATGAAGATCATCCTTACTTCCTTCATGATAGGATTCATCATCATCAAACGGATCTTCCATTTCCCACTTTTCAAGCTCGGTTATGTAGCATAGTTCATAGTCCTCACAAGTCTCAACATTGAGTTGCTCTTTATATGACTCCTCCAAATCCATTACTTCATCCTCATCAAATGTTGAATCATGGACTGCATCATGAGGTTGACACAAAACCGTAGTTGTTGGGAGCTCCCCTAAAGTTGCCATCGGTTTAGAAGGGTGCTCCTGAGATATTAAGTTCTCCAAACGCTTTAGTTTTTCTGCCAAATCATCATCAAGAGCTTGCTTTTCCTGAATCCAAGCTTGAAAAGAAGCATCTAAAGCTTGTTGTCCCTGAATCAAAGCTTGAGTAGCAGCATTTAGTTCCTTAATAATCTCATCATCATTATTAGACATACCTGAGTTTTGAGGAGGTGGGGTTTGTGGCCAATAGTCATGGTATGAATATGGAGAAGCTTCGAACTCATTGAAAGATCCATGTTGCATGATTGGATCGTCATTCCACGAAGAGTAAGGAGGATTATCCGATGCTGGATTGTATGGAGGTGAATAATAATTATTCCAATGCCCTTGGTTGTCATGAAATCCTCCAAGCATGGTATTTTGATCATAGTATCCTTGATATTGGATGCTTGGACATGTCTCCATTGAATGACCAACCATGGAGCATATGGAACACACCTCATAAGATAGATGCCACATTGAAAAACAAAACAAAAATTGAAGTTAGTAATATATACAAAAAAATAAAAATAAAACCAAACAATGTGAAAAATAAGTATTTTTCAATCCCTGGCAACGGCGCCAAAAATTGATACGCCCAAAATAGGCGCTCAACTTAACCCTGCAAGATGTAGTCGTTAGCAATATAGAGTAAGCAGGGATCGTTCAAGCCGGGGATTGAGGGTAACAAATTATTCACACAAAAAAAAAACAAACTAATTTAAACTAACTAAAACAAAAATCAAACAAATAAAATCTGAAACTAAACAAAACAAAAACGTCAAATACTAGAAAAGAGAGAAAAATATGGCAGGAAACAGAAGGGGATAGAAAGGGGCTCTACAATCCTAAACAAGAACAATATTTTGGGGTTTTTGGTTTTTAACGAAAATAAAAGATAATATAAAAGAAAAACAATTTTGATTTTAGGTTTTTAGAAAATAAGATGGAGAATATGTTAGAGACTTGGAAATCCACCACCAATTACTTTCGAACAATGTTAAGTTAACCTAGTTTCAATTACTAAGGTGTGAACAGAAATCAACCAAGAAACAAGTCGGAGCAGATCATGTCCCTTATTAATGTTTCCCTAAATACTTAGTCTACGTGAACGCACAATAGCTAAGCCTATCAAACATGCAATCAAGGTATAGAACGCTATCCTATCAACAACACATATAGTGTCAACATATTTGAAGCATTAAGATCTCATGGAAACGATTGATTATAGAGTTGCAGTCTAGTGTGGAACGCCTACCTAGCATGCTCTTCTAGTTGTTTAAAACATCAGCTTTTGTCCAAAGCCTTGCATACTTGTGGATTAGAAAACAAGACGATTAGGTGAATTATTTTCTAAACCTAGCTCCAATTACATGCATAAATCCTATGTTCGCGACCATAAAACATACACATGCAAAAGTTTTCAATCAATCAGAGATAAACAACCAATCCACACCAAAGATCAAGAAACTAAATTTAAACAAACATATGTTCTACATAATTGGGGCTTCAAACCTTGCCCCTAACAAAAATTAACTAGCCACACATCGTCTTAAATTCAACAAATAAAAGCATGAGTATTAGATTACAAGATGATAAAAACCGTAAAAGGGAGAATATGAGAGCCACGAATTCACTTTTAGGCAGCCTTGGACGCAGGCACTTCTTCAAGATGAGTCACGGCAGAAGCTTGATGGAAGGTGGAAGATGAATTGCACGGTTTTTCTTCTTGAAGACTTGGGAATTTTTGAGACTTGTGTGCTAGGGTTTGGGAGCAGAAGATGGCGCTGTAGGATGGTGATTTTCAACGTGTTCAGAGCCTCTATATATGTGGAATACACAACCCAAGTTTCCTTTTCCAATTCTGCTTTGAAAGCCTCCCCTAGTTGCTTGAGGATTACTCTGATTGGTGCACAATTAAATGATTTTCAAGGCTTAATAATCTTCCCAAATTCTTGATGAATCATTCTAGGACTCTCCTTCATATTTGCAGCAGCAATGACCTTCCAAAAATGCCCTGGAAATCCGTCCAAAGAAGAATTCTGCAAAACCGTCCTGTTTTGACTAGGATTCAATTTCTGACTCTGAAGCTTCCTTCTTGGACAAGGAACGACTTCATCTTGACACGTTTCTGGATGGTTCTTGACTCCCACGTGTTCTATGACATCATATAATTTAGAATGATCAATAACCTTCTGGAAAAACTCCAATAAAATCGCCGGAAAAGATCTCCCAAAAAGCTTCGTGAAAAGCTGACAGTTTCTGCCTTATCGGGAAGCCTAGTTTGTGCTTGGTTTCCTGCTGCCTCGTTGACGTTTCTGACCATTTCTTTAGCTCTAGTTTAAGTATAACATCATGTCTTTAAGGTTCGCTGGCCCTTTATGAAAAGTTACAGCTGGAAGAATGCAATAATTACTCCTCAAAACCGTTCCCAGAAAGCTGATTCTGAAACTGCAGTTTTCTGCTTTGCAGCAACTGTTTTGCACAACGATTTCTGTGGACTTCCCTTGTAATTTCCGGCCAAATGGTTGATCAAACTTGGTCCTCTGCATCAGTACTTCATGTTTCATGGCTTCGTTGCTCCCTTTCAGCTCTTATTTCTCTTGAATCACTCCACGAACTACCTAAAAAGAAAACAAAGTTAAAACTGACTTTTTAAATGAAATAACTAAGAAAAGTGTAAGGGATTTCACACTATATTCGTCGCATTTATGCTCCTATCAATGCTGCAGTTCTATTTGACCAATTTATCCTTGTGGATCGAAGGTCAGGTACACCATGACTCTCCTCCCCTAGTTAATTTGAAAGTGTGCAACCTTAATTTACAGTTTACAGTTGACAAAAGTTGAGTTACATGGTAATTTAATAGGCACAACGACACGACATCAGCAGATCAGATAGATGCACCAGACCCAAACATTAAGGCCGAATTAAACGACAACAAACATGCCAAAATCAAATAGAGCAATCTAGGGTCGAAAATATAATAGATAATTACCACTAGATACATTTTTAGAAAACTATTTACCAAAAACTCACTCTTTGTCATGAAGAGACCTTTATACCCCCACTCTTTTTCAAATTTCCTCTTTTGTTTATTCTAAAAGTATTATTGCGTTTTGTTCCTACTATCTCTTATGTTTTATTCTGTTTCTTTGATGAAACGTGGTGGGCCCATCTTGAATTTATTTGTTTAACTATAACTGCAGTTGTTAGAATTCATCCTCTATTTCTAAAGGTAAACAGTACGTTTTACTATTCATAATTTCAATCGCTGATAGACTTGAATTAGTTGCTATCTGTAACAACACTAGCAAAGAATTAAAGAAAGAAAGAGAAAAACTGAAAAAATTGAAACACCTTAGAGAAAATCTAAAAAGAGAAACTCCAGATTACTGGAATATCATCTTTAGAATCCAAGAAAGAATCTATAAAGTAGAAGAAGAGATTGAAAGTCTCTTATATATGCTTAAAGAGGAAAAAAAACCTCTTGATTATTTGAGCATTGGTTAGATCCGCAAATCACTGGTATCAGAGCTTGCAAAGAGCTCAACAGGGGAATCCCCTATGAGGACAATTTCTGATTTAATAATAGAGAAACTGAATTCTCTATTAAAATCCTCTGATGAAAAATATCAGAACCTGCAGAAAGAATTATCTAGATGTCAAAACCATCTAGAAAAATTACCTGATATACTCCACCAATTAGAAAAATTGGAAAACAAACTGGATTATATCAAAGATCTTCCAAAAACGGAAGAAAAAAAACTAACAAGTGTTAGTAGAAAAATCAATGAACAGCAAAAAACGCTGGATTCAATGAAAAATATACTGAAGGACAAGAAAGTGCCTACAGTAAAAACAAAGAAAGCAGATGGATTCAAACCATTAGAAAGACCAGAAAAGAATCCTGTTCCAAAAATGATTTTTCTAGATCCATCAACTAGTTCTACTAGTATTCGGTATGAAAATCCGAAAGAAACTCGAGATGTTAACATGATGAGCATCTTCGGGAAAAAGAAAGGAGTACAACTCCTAAATGCTGAAGAATTCGAATATAACGAAATTGAGCATGAGGTAAAAAAACTCCTCAATTCCAAAGCTAGATTTCAAACAGATCTATAAAAGGGGAACATTTGACCTGATGGATAGCCATCATTTCAAACTATTGGAATTCACAACCCCCTCTACATCAGGAGAAACAGATCTTTTGATGATCACTCCTGCTGAAGTTGCCAGAGCAAGATCAAAAAATTATCAATTTATGCATATTGGAGCAGTCCAAGTAGGCATAAAACTTCTAGCTCGAGAAGGCATAAACTGTTCAGTTCTATGTGTCTTACAAGACAATAGACTAACAGATTTTCAAGCTAGTTTGTTGGGAACACTTGAAGCATCTCTGTGCAACCAAGTGGCATATTTCAACTGCTTCCCAAATTTCTCTACCAGCTTGAAAGATGCAGCCCACTGTCTCCGACTGAGAGTCAAGACAGATGGCATATCTATGAAAAATGATATGCAAGAATTGGCAATAGTATACAAAATATACTATAAATTGATGAGCACCACCGTAGAGCCAAAGACAAGGATATCAAATATCCCTGGTCTAACTACTAGGTTCCTCACCAGCCAGAAGAACCATTCACAACAAATTCACAAAGTTACTTGGGATGAAGTGACTTTTCCTATTGAATGGAAGTTATCTGGTCCGAAGCTACCAGCAGAAAGTGCAAAAGCTAAAATTTATGAAAGCAGAAAGACTGGAGAAATCAGTCTAAATTTTGACAATCACAGAAAAAGTGATGTCTGTCCTGAGAATATCAGGATAAACAAAAATCTTCTGAGAAGAAGCTATAGCACTAGAGAAGCTAGTACTAGTGGCACGAAACCCACTATTGAAGAGCCAATTACTGAAGAAGACCTAGAAGCTGATCTAAACAGACCAGTTAATATGCTTAGAGCACAAAAGCTCTATGATCTTTATGAAGAAGCAGAATTCTGCGAAAACCCTGAACGATTAGAAAAACTAATCGAGGAAATGAAAAACTTCAATCCAGGAAAGGAAAGAAAACTCCTTCCCTACCAAGATGTTGAAATGGAAGAAGGAGAAAGCTCCAAAACTGTCATCACTAGAGAAAAGGGAAAGGTGAAACTCCCTATACAGAAAGCCCCTACGAGTAGAAATAGAGAAAGAAATTCTCAAAGGTTTGTCCCAGAAGATAAGATACCCAGAGTACCAATTTCTAACTATGGTATCTGGCTAGATTTCGATAAAGCTCTAGACAAGAGAAAAACTCTTGACCAATGGGTAGATAGTCTGATGATGGCATCTGCTCTTACCCTTGGAAAATTTCAAGCCCCTGATCTTCAGATGTACTTTGAAACTACTCTCACAGGAGTAGCTAAAAAGTATTATTTCTCTTTCAAAGAGACAGCCAGAGGAAAAGAATGGCTGGAAGACATCAAAGCTTCGAAATCTCCGTATGATTTTGCAGTACCCCTGTACGATCAGTTCTGTGGAGATCTTTCAAATCTGAGTGAAAATGCTACAGAAACGGCCAAATCAAATATCTATGCTCTCAAAATCTGTGACATGAGATATTTTGAAGAATACTTGAATGAATTTCAAGAATATTACTGTACAATTGGTGAGCTAGAGAATACTGATTTAGTTAACTTGTTGCACAGAAAACTCCCTGAACCATGGAGAACAGCTGTGAGAGAAAGCATAGCTGAAAAACCAATTGAAAGATTTTCAGTTGGAGGAATTGCCGACAGAATCAGGCAATTACTAAAAGAACAATGTAAAGCCAATCTTAGAGCTAAGATGGCCAAGAAACAACTCAAAGGAGTTGAAAATTTCTGTTATGGAATATTGGATGTGCCAACCAACTGGGGATGTCATGAATCCAAGTTTTACAAAAAAAAGAAAGGAAAGTATTACTCTAAAAAATTCAAAAAGAGTAATCAGAGAAAAAATTGGAAATTCAAGAAAAGTTCCAATTACAAGAAACAACAGGATGAAGATCCAAAAAAGAAATTCTTCAAGAAAAAGAAGAATAGTCATCAACATAAACAACAACAACCCAGCAAGAAAGCTTGCAGATGTTGGTTATGTAAAGCTGAAGGGCACTATGTCAATGAATGCCCGGAAAAGGGTAAAAGATCTACTAAAGCTCTCTTTGAAGAATATGAACTCATAGTAGAATCTGCAAATATGAAAGGCTACGAAATCGCCTATTCTGATGATGAAGAAGACGACAGGTCAGTTTACTCTGCCTGGTCTGAAGAAGAAGATTTTGAGACTGATTCTGAAGTAGAGTACTTCGAATCTAGACAAATGAATGTTTTGAAAATCAAAAACTGGGAAGAAAGCAAGACATAATCGTTAATGTCTTCTTATTAGGTGAACCCTGGTACATTCGTTTGTGACTTCTGCTTATGTCATGAAAAGAATGGTCTCCCTATGTTTTGTGAAGAGTCAAAAAAGACTTACCACAAAGAATGCTTCATAGCTGAAGCAAGAAGAAAAACCAAGAATGGCCTTGTCAGCCAACTGGTTGAACAAGAATATGAAGAATATTTCTCTGAACAAAAAGAGAAACAAGTAGAAACTTTGTTCCAAAAAATTATGGAACCATCTTCCTCAAAAAAGAAGGAAGAAATCATCGATGAAGAAAAAACCGATGAAAATTTAAATTTTGAACTGGTCGAACCACCAGAAATTGTTCCAGAAGAATGCAAGCCATTCATTCCTAAGGAACAAGCTCAAGAAAATGAGCTTCAACAATCAAAAGTCGTCTCTACGAGTAGATACAGCAACTACATAGAGATTGGACTAAAATTCCCTGATCACAAAAAATATCATCTACATGCCTTTGTAGATAATGGATCAGGATTTACAGTTGCAAAAAGATTTGCAATTCCTGAAAAACTCTGGAAAGAATAAAAGAAAGCAGCTACTGGTGTTACTTTCGATGGAAGCCATCTCACCATGAATAAAGTAGCAAAAAATGTTCAGATCACCATTGGTGGAGGAACATTTATCATCCACAACGTCTGGCAATCTGAAGGCCAAGGCGCAGATTTCTTGTTGGGAAATGATTTCATTCTCCAACAGAGATTTATTCAAGATGAAGAAGCAATAGGCTTCAGGAAAGGAGAACGGGTGTTCTGGGCTGATAGGCTTACTCAGGCCAAAAGTATTGTAGGTCCAAACTTTACTACACAATACCAGAGATCGCAACAGAATAGTGGTGATCTTACCCCCTACAAACCTAAATTTGAACCCATACTCCAAATCAAACAACAAGAAGAATTACTTGTTGAAGAATCTTATGAAGAAGAAGAAGAATAAACTAGTGAAGAAGAAGAAGCTAGTTTCATTCATGAGCATAACCTCAAGCACTTTCAGAATAAGCTTGAGTCTCAGAAAATTCCCACTCTTGAGAAAATCAAGAAACTACTCGAGCAAAACATCGATGTAGACCCCCAGAAGTTTTGGGAAAAAGACCCAGTGGTCTGTGAATTGAGATTACATGACATGAATGCTATCTGTCATGTCAAAGCCATTCCTCAGTACAAAGAGGAAGACCAGAAAGAATTCAGAAAAGACATTGAAGATCTCCTGAACAAGAGATTAATTCAACCGTCCACTAGCCCTCATCATGCTCCAGCTTTCTACGTGAGAAATCATGCAGAAAATCTAAGAGGAAAAGCTAGAATGGTAATTGACTACAGAGATGTCAACAAAAAGACTGTCAAAGACGGTTATCAAATTGCTCAAGTAAGAGTACTGATCAATCAGCTCAGAGGAGCTAAAGTCTTTTCAAAATTCGATGCAAAGTCGGGTTTCTGGCAGGTCAAAATGCATCCTGAGAGTGTACCTCTCACTGCATTTGGAACACCACAAGGACATTACGAATGGTTAGTGATGCCTTTTGGTTTAAAGCAAGCTCCCTCAATCTTCCAGAGAAAAATGGATAATATCTTCAAGCATGTTGCGGAGTTTTGCGTCGTCTACATAGATGACATTCTTGTCTTCTCCAAAAACAGAGAAGAACACATGAAACACCTCCACAAGGTTGTAAAGCTGATAGTTCAGCATGGAATCATCCTAGGTGAAAAGAAAATCTTCTTTATTCTTGATGAAGTTGATTTCCTAGGAATAAATATAAAAAATGGAGTGATAAAACTCCAACCTCATATCCTTGAGAAGATCTGGAAATTCCCAGATAGAATTCCTGATGCTAAGAGTCTAGAGAGATTCCTTGGTGTCATTAATTATGGGAGAGATTTTATCCCAAAAATATCAGGGTTAACAGCAATGTTATCTCCTAAAACAAGTTCCAAAAGAAAATGGAACTTCACTGAAGACGATGAAAAAATTGTGAAGCAGATAAAAAATCTCTGCAAAAACCTCCCTCCTCTTCAACAACCAGAAGAGAATGATGAAATTATCCTCCAAACAGATGCAAGCGATAATTATTGGTCTGGTGTGGTTCTTGCGAAAGCGCCTGGAACTAACATTGAAAAGATCTGTAAATTTTGTAGTGGCAAGTTCAGCCCTGCAGAACTGAATTATCCCACAGGGGAAAAAGAAATTTTGGCTGTTAAGAAAACAATTTTAAACTCTCCAACTTTCCTTGGAAAACCCTTTACTGTCCGCACCGATTGTGCCAGAGTAAAGAATTTCAAAAATTTCAAACTTGATAAAGCTGCTGATAGAGGAAGACTAGCTAACTGGCAATTATTCCATAACCAATATGATTATGTTGTTGAATTAATTGCAGGAAACAAGAACTATCTTCCAGACGCCTTAACAAGGGAATTAGCCATGTTCAGTAGAAGAAATGACGACAACGATGAAGGTCGCAATCCCAGAAGCAGAAGAGCTGGGAAAGAACATGAAACCAATGAGGATCCCAAAGAAAAAATCCTCAAGAGATTCCTGCTAAGTCCAAAAGACTTAGCCACAACTGATCAATCCCAGGGTAAAGGATTGGCTAGCCCGTCTCAAACGGCAGACGGTAAAGGCTCATCAAGACCGTTGACGGCTGTTGCTTTGCCAAAAAGCAAACCTACTCCAACTGGAGTAATAAATGTTTTCAATTATGAACTTTGAACTTTCGAGACTCCTGTGTTCAGAACTGGCAGGAGATTAGCTTACCACCAGAAGGCAATTCTGGACAATCTTTTATTTTCCTTTCAGGAAAGAAGCAGTGGTCTAATGTTTCTAGCCCTCTTTGCATTAGCTGAAGAACTTTACGAGAATGCAAGACCACAGTTCGAAGAATCACAGCAGAGTGTTGTCAAGAAAGAAAAAAATTCACTTCCTAGAAGATCCTGAAAGTGCTAGGGTCCCTATCATAGCACTCAAAGAATCAGACTGGCATGAATTCCATTGTCTGATAGGAAGCCATAATTCTGAAGATCGAGTTCGTCCAACCCTCTTCATCATTGCAGGGCCTTATGTTGGAAGATACCTGGTAAATGTTCAGAGTGAACATCCGCAAGAACACAAGCTTTGGCTTGTTGAAAATGGTTTTGTCCATAATCTATGGACTAAAACTAATGATGATCTCAGAGGCTTGCCTCCAATCCTTGTCAACACAGTCAAAAACATAAGAAAAAATGACTGTACACTTCGCCTGAAGTTCAGATCCACCCCTCCGGAATGGGTCAAAAAGGCAAATGGTGAGGTTGAATATATTTCTCCGTATCATTATGTGAGAATTATTCAAAGACAATATCTTCAGCCCGCCTGTGTTGGGTACAATGGCCAGCCAAACTCAAGCATCCCATGGATGAAGGCCATGGCCCTAGAATACATTAAGAAGATCATCTCTGAAGACATCAACAATACATTCTTGGCAGCAGGAGAAAAAACAATTATCACTGCTTACGATCATCCTGACGTAGTCAGCAGTGACCTGTTCCTATCTCTCACCAGAAAAGAGATAGACTCTACAATGGCATGCATGCAGTGGGTAGAAAGACTCGAAACTGACAACCACTACAAAATGTATGTTGATACAGACGTCGAGGATAACGCAACAACAGTCAGAATGGCCCAGACAGATAACAACTCCTTTGTCTTTGGTCATAATTCAGAAACAGACGAGAACATGTGAAGCAGCAGGTGTAGAAAACACCGAAAGCACTTTTGGACTTTTCCCAAATGTCATTTTTGCTTTTCAAAAAGAAGAAGGTGAAAAACATTTCACCTAAAGGAATCTGCTTTTCCCCGTCCGACCTCCACCAACAGGAGCACTCAGGAAAGCAGAAATCACGGAGTTGTTCTGTACATTTTGTGAATTTGAATTCTAGTTTGAGTTCCGCTCCCTATATAAGGAGCTTTAGGCTTCAGTTGTAAGCATCAGTAAATTGAGCAGAAGAGTCTTCTCTCAAGAAGTAAGAAAGCCAAGTAGCAGTGTGCTCTTTCCTTCCTAAGTAGTATGCTTTATGTGTTCAAGTAAGTATCCGCTCGTTCTTATGGAGAGCTAAGCAGCTTTTGCTGTTTACCTAAGAATGAGGCTCTGGATCTCTAGCATGTATTTATATTTGAATAAATAAAATCAGATGCCCATCTGTTTTATCAATTTGTTAGTTATGTTTGTATAACATCTTAATAAACCTATCTGTCTGTTATTTACATCCTGTCTATCTTGCTAAAATTCTGAAGTTTTCGGTCTATTGTTTACCAGAAAGAAAAAACCCAGTTTTAAACCTAAGATTAAGACAAGCAGCAGTGATTCCGCCTGTTAAAGTAACCGTTAGGCAGGGAGCCGTTAGGTGAAAAACGTTGGCATGTTGAAGGCTAGTTTTGTTTTTTTTTCTAAAAGCTTGAAACGAAGGTTGTTTCTAAAAGTCAACAAGAAAATAGAAAACCAAGGAGTAATTAGCACTTGATAATACCCTTTTTGTCTTTATAGGAAAAGTTTGGCCGCATGGGAACTACTCCCTTGGAATTGTAGTTGTTGGTAATTTGCCCAAATGGGTGATTCCATGATTACATTTCGAAATTACAATAAATAAAAAGTTTCATTTGAGTATTTGAGTATACAAGCACATATCAAGCACTGAATCTTAATTAAAATATCACAAATTGTCACTCAACTTTGACTTGTTCGACAAATGAGCACATCAATCGAGTTTGTACCATTCTTTTAAAACGACTCGCATATCAAATCTGAAACCAGAATTCGGGTCAAAATGGGAGCTTAATTGGAAATTTGGATCGACGAAGTTCTTGACTCCAAGAATGATCAGAAACTCGGTGTCATAGATCGGCAAGGAGGCGGTGTACAAGCTCTCCAATCAAAAATCATGAAGATCCAACTTCACTCTTTCCTTCATCTCTATCAAGGTCAACAGTTATATATATTAAAATCTTTGAGAATATATGGCCATGAGATTCCAGCTCAAACCAAAGGTTGCATTTGCATCTACCACGTGAAACGTTCACAAAATCAAAACCTTATGTAAAAAGTATAGGAAGGTTGATTTATTTAATTTTAGAAAACCATATGAAACTTAAAAATATGACATATTTCTCTACACTAGGGATATGGATGGAAGAAAAAGAATCTAAAACAACATTTATAGTTGTTATGTAATATAATATTAAAAAATTATAAGAGTTGACACATGTGTAAGTGTGGCTCACATACACTCACATTGAGTGTGAGCCTAATACTCCCCTTAAAAGTTTATGAGATTCTTCATATTTATATATTTTGTATGCTTTACATGGGAGAGCTTTTAATGAAAACCACTAAAATGAGGACTTCATGAGGATTTTCTTGTAAGATCTACTTTTCGATTACATTTTTGCAAATCAACCAAATTGTCATGTGAGATGTTTAGACATTCATGTGTAGATCATTTATACAAATTTTTAACAAAACTGAAAATTGTTAAAGCATCATAATCGCAATTTATCATATATTGATCTATGATCTAATTTGATATCTTAACAACTAGCGATTTGGATGAAAATTTTCAAAAGTGATTTACTTATGCATATATAAACATATAATAGATGATTTGCGGTTATGTAATCGAAAAGTGGGTCTCCCAATCAATTGGTTAGAAAGTTCTCGTAAAGTCTGTATTTTAGTGGTTCTCATTAGAAACTCTCCCTGCTTTCCATATCGAAATCGTATTCAATTGTACATTGCCTGGAAATTTTCTGAATAATAGTAGTGGGAATTAATATATATATTTATTTCCAACGGCGAAACCTTCATTGCGGTTGCCCTCGTTTCCGCTCACTCCATTACCTGTAATTATGCATTATATCTCTTGATCACCTTCATCTTCGTGTTTCTTTATGAGCTTGGTTTGAAAAGGATATCTAGCTGGAAGTATAGGATTTGCCGGATCGTGCCAGCACCATAGAAACATCCTAATGGATGTCCAATTATTAAAATTAAATTTAACAAGATTTAGCATCGCCCAATAGAATCCAAGCATTAAAACAAATGATGTCAACGATAAGCTGGTGACAATGTCAGCATGAAGGTTGGATTCCTTGGACACTGTAATTTTCTGTGAGCTTAAATTGTTTAAGCTTCCTCAAGTCTTAAATCAACAATATAATGATTTTTTTTTAAATAAAAAATAAACTGATAGATGTTGGAGTTGGTACCCAATTCTCATTGTCGGAGTTTCTCATTGTCTTTGTTTTTGGTTTTTTTTTTTTTTTTTACAACTTTCTCGTTGTTCTCCTGAAGAAAATAAGAGAGGGGCAGGGAAACCATGGAAGAAGGGCTACTAACTCTGTCAGGGTCAAAGGCCAACATCAATGGAGCTTCAGGTGATTGCGGTGACGTCATAAACCCAAGTGGGTCCTCCTCCTCAGCCACCCTTGTTGTGGTTCTGAGCACATTGGTAGCTCTCTCTGGTTCCTTCGGCTATGGCTGTGCTGTAAGTCACTCTCATTCACATTGTAAACTTCTTTCTCTTCGTCCAAAGAAAAAAAAGAGTAAACATCTTTCTCATTTGGGACTTGTCTGGTTGACCAAATGTTTACCCTCTTTGCTAAGTCAATGCCAAATCTTAGGATGGAAACAAAACAGTGAGAGATCAAAGTAGGCAAGATGCAAGAAGTGTGAATACTTGATATACTGATTTGCTGCATCAAATTGTTACTATTGATTAGACGCCTCTTTGATAGTTTAACGCCAAATTTATCATGTGTTAAGAAAAAGAATACAGTGAAAAATCAAAGTAAGAAAGAAGGAAGATGTAAGAAGTGTTAATACCGATAACACTGATCGTTAATGTTTTATACTTCTATCTGCTTTGCTGCATCAAGGTGTTACTATTGATTAAATACTCAAAAAATTAGGAGATAAAATAGTGGAGAAGACCCTTTTGTTCAAGCATTAGACTTAAGGTACACAATGACAATATTTTGTAGATGGGATATTCAACCTCTGCTGAATCAGGAATTCTAGAAGACTTGGGCCTTACTGTTACAGCAGTGAGTACTAAAATTTCAATATTGTTGTAGAGAAACTGAAATTGAGAGGAATTTGCTGTGTATTCTCATTGATAATAGGGGCCTCTTTATATAGAGGATTACAATGTATAGAATATCAATCGTACAAGGAAAGTAATCGTACATTGAATAGGAATCTAGATCCTTCTAATTTAACCATATTACCACTAGGTCAAGTAACCTAGAGTTTGGGCCAAACACAAATAGAGATATCCTTAAACACTCCCCCTTGTGTTGTCCAAACGCGGTGCTTCTCTGGTTGCCTCGTTAAAAACCTTGCCGAGTAACAAAAACCCAGTGGGACAAAAATAACCTCGGTCGAAGAGGAAAAAGAGCACAACACACCCTTCACGTTTCGAGACCATACATGTAGACATCTCCCCCTGATGTCTGCATCTCCCCCTGATGACTACGGTCATGGGAGTTCGGATAACTTCCGTAAACGATGCTACCAACATGTTTCTCGAAAGTGGAATCTAGGCAATGACTTAGTGAGCAAGTCTGCCACACTGTCCTCAGATCGAACCTAGTTCATTTTGATCTTAAGGAGAGTCTGTTGTTGCTGATTATCCTTGGTGTTGTCGCTTTTGATGTAGCCTTGCTTCATTTGTTCAAAACAAGCAGCATTATCCTAAATGCTTGTAGGCTCATCTATGGTAGACTTCAAACCACAATTGTTCGAACATGCGTAATTATGGATCCAATCCATATACATTCACGAATCCCTTCGTGAAGAGCAATAGTCTCTGCATTGTTCGAAGATATAGCGACTAGGGTCTATTTCTGTAGACCTCCAAGATACCACGGTCTTTACCCATGGTGAACACTTAACCATCTTGGGAATGATCTTTGTGTGGGTCAGAGAGATACCCAACATCAGCTAAACCTTCCAAAACACATGTCGTTTTGGGATGGGGATAGTGGACGCAGGCCAGTGTTGGCGGCATTCTTGGTGTGTGATGGGTCCGAATCCATCATCTCTCTGTAGGGATAGAACAAGCCCATATCAATCGTACATCTCAAGTACTGAAAGATATCTTTTACACCAATCTAATGGCGTCGCGTTGGCGCAGAGCTATATCTTAGCTAACAAGCATACTGCAAATGAGATGTCCGGTCTTGTGCATTTAACTAAGTACAATAATGCGCCTATTGTACACAAGTAAGGCACTTCTGCCTCTAGCACATCTTCGTCATCATCCTTTTGACGAAGAGGATCCTTTTCAGGATCAAGACTACGAACGATCATGGGGGTGCTTAAAGGCTTGACCTTGTCAAAATGTCTAAGCATCTATCAACACGATGCTCAAGTTCCAAACCGAGACATAATCGTGTTCTCCCAAAATCCTTTATCTCAAACTCGGATTTCTAGTGTTCAGCGGTTTCCCTTAACTCTTTAAGGGCTTCTAATGAAGATCATGTCCAACATGAACCGCGATAGAATCCGAAACTTGTTATAGAAACGTGTGGGCATATCCCTTCCCAATCAAGTAGTCACTTTAGTGAGCGTTTCAACCTCTTTGTAAACGCGCTCCGTGGTCTGGAGCCACTTGACTTGGGTAAATGAAGTTCACCATGAACCTTCATGTATATTCCGTATCTAGATCCCCATAGAGATACGGAGTGACCACATTTGTAAGCTGCATGTTCAGTTATTCGGAAACTACCAAACTGACAGGGTAGTGGAGTGTAATGACATCCATTACGAGAGAATATGTCTCATCGTAGTCGATTCCAGAGCGTTTTATGAGAAGCCTTGTGCCATAAGGCGAGATTACCATCTCTTTTTGTCACTACGCTTTCTAACGAAGACCCATTAGTCAATAGGTTTTATGTCAGGAGGTGTTGGCATCACTAGCTCAAAAACCTTCCTCTTCATTAGAGAATCCAACTTAACCTGGATCGCATCTTTCCATTTAGGCTAAATCTCTCTACGTTGGCATTCATTCATCAACGGAGCGTGGTTCGATATCATCGGACTCAACAAACTCATGCGCAACGAAATGCGTGACTACATCATCAATTATGATGGAGTTTTTATCCCACGTCTCATGTACACTAGTGTAATTTTCATAGAGCTCTATATTCTCAGGAATAGGTTTTGACGTTGAGGCGTCCCCCAACGATAACCATAACCCGGAAGATTCTCATGAGACGGATTTTGAGTGTCGATGATCAAAGGATTGGAATGTGCCAAAGTATCCTTCGAAACCACGGGCCTCCCATGCATCCTAGCTGGGGCTATGGCCTGTAACGCCAGAGTGCCACTCTCTATGGCGTTGGCGCCATGCCTACCTCTATGTAGGGTGGCGCTACGTCCTCTCGTAGGGACGTCCATCCTTGCAGGCATGTTTGCAGCATATTTGTGTGATCTTGTCACTTTAGTAGGGATCGAGATGAGACATAGTGAGGACAGACTACGACAATTCCTGTCGTTCCTGTTGAACATTCGTGTTCTTATCTCCCCCTAACGACGGGAAGACTGTCTCATCAAAGTGACATCCGCAAATCTAGCGGTAAGGAGATCGCCTAGCAAGGGCATTAAGTGGCAGACGATTGTTGGAGTCTCAAATCCAACTGAGTTGCCCATTCGTCTGTAAGGACCCATCATAAAGCGTTGTGGCGGAGAAATTGGCACATAAAGGCACACTCAAATATGCGTAAGTACGATACTTGTACACAGTCACTAGCTGTAACGCCGAGGTAGATTGAGTGGCGGTAGGTCGTAGACGAATTAGCATAGCTGCATGCGATATTGCATCACCCCAAGTGAATATAAGGAGATTGGTGTGCATTACCAATGTCTTGACTACCATCGTAGTCGTTTCCGTGAGACCATTTGGGTGTGTACATGGGAATATGATGTCCAACAGCAGTCCCATTGCAATAACCATAGAAAGTCTTCGATGTAAACTCTCTAGCATCGTCAAGTCCAATTGACGGAATAGGATGATCCGGGGAGTGAGCCCGTTGTCATATGATATTGGCTAGGAGTGTAGCATAAGCAGCATTACAAGTGGACAATGGCACAACACGTGACCAGCGTGTTTACGTGTCAACCAATCATCATGAGATATTTAAACGTCCGCAAGTTGGTTGAATCAGTCCACAGAATCCCTATGGATTCTATGTAAGAACATAATGAGTATTTTCATATCCTTTGCATAGGACGGTCTCAGTCCTAATTTCCCTAAGGAATGGGCTTTGTAAAACGAGCGAGAGGCTTTAGAAGCAACCAATGAGAATTTTGGTTGGGCCTGAGCGTCTGAAACGCTACTTTGAAGCAAGTTGGTGATTGCATCATCACCTGGGGCGCCATCACCATGATGGACGCCATCCATGGTGTCATGGATAAGGACTACGCCAGCCCTAAGCTGGTGGTGGACGGAGGCAGTGCCCTAGGCAGCAGCGTCGGTCACACTTAGTCCAGGAATCAACTTTTGATTCATGCTTCATTTCGCTCGAGAGAAAAGATGTCCATGTGAAGTCTTTCGTAGACGGATCATCATATCATGACTAGGAGGACCTATCCTGTCGTGACAAAGCCAATATGTGTCTAAATCCAAGAGATCTTCCCTCATAACTTTTATTGGATTAATAGCTCGAATAGTGACATAGAGTCCACTAGAGAGACACATAAATTTCTCTAAGATGCGCATTTGTTCGCAATAATTAGAGGCATTGCAAAGGAACTCATTTCCGTTCTCTATATGCGTTTTCGCATGGAATCCGTTGGCTATTTATAGATGCGATTGGCCCTAGGAGCGTAGAGAGTTTCTGTGACAGTAATTAAGGTGCCATTTGGCAAGTGGAACTTGGGCTATTCCATGTTCTTGAATTAATACTGATGGCCCAGCCATCGTAGTCACAAAAGTCATATGCTCAGAATCAAAATGGAGTCATAATGAAAAGAACTCGAAATTTTATTCATAAGCCAACGGAGTTACATCATTGTCTCTTTGACCAAAGAAAATCTAATCCAAAATGCTAGCTAATGCAAAACAATGGTAGTCGTTTGACTTCTTTCGGTAACTCCAAAATAAATATGACCAGGTGAGTAGAGAGATGTCGGTGGAGCAAAGCTCGCTTAAGTACCACTTATCTCAAAACCTTCCTAGACATCACACTCACTTTGGATGAGCCTATGTGAAGAAAAACTAAACCAATAGCATTTACTACATAGTATGGCAATTGCCTATTACATCTCTTGGAAAATAAAGACTTAAACAGAATTGGCGATCTATTGATCCCAGCCAAATTTGTAGTCTTCAACCCTTTACTCTAGATCATCTTCTTGATCTTCTTGTTCCACATAGTGAGCTTCTCTTGCTTCACAATATGCTTTGTAGGCGGTGACAATTTCTTCACGAGCTCTACAAATGTGTGCCCAATGATCAGACACTCCACATCGGGAACATACATCTCTTTGCTCAAACTCCATTGATTGAGGCGCTTTGAAAGCGTCATTTAGATGGCTCTTAGTGTTGGTGGCGCCACCAACATGGCCAGAGGCGTTGCCTCCCTCTCTCTTTCCACGTTGACCTCTTCGGTTCCGTGTTCGCCTATATTGGCGGTTACCTTCCCAAGTAGAGTGATTATATGGACCAGAACGTCCAGAAGTATCCCTAAGGTTAGGGTTTCGCTCTTGGCACCTTCTCTTAGGGGCGCGACTATAATTGGATTCCGGAATATGCTCTATTTCCACGGATCTCGAATTATAGTTCTTCACAAGGATATTGTCATGCTTTTCAGTGACATTCATAGTTCCAATGAGCTCATGAAACCTTGTGATCCGTCCTGCAGTAACATCGATTATATAGTTCTTAGCAACCATCAAATGCAGAGACGGGGAAGGTAGAGGGAGTCTTCTCAATCAACATCGCATCTGTGATCTCTTTACCACAGAATTCCATTAAGGATTTAATGCGAAGTGCTTCCGAGTTATAGTCAAGAACTGACTTGAAATCACAGAAGCGGAGGCTATGCCATCTCACTTCTAGGTCAGGAAGCAAGGAGTCACGGACGTTGCCAAATCTTTCTTCGAGTGAGACCCACAGCCTTCTTGGGTCTTATTCATTCATACACTCGTACTGGAGCGAATCATCCATATGACGAGTCATTAGGATAATGGCTTTCGCCTTATTTGCCTCTAAGGCTGCTCTATTTGCTTCCAAAGCTTGAGCTTGCTCAACAGTTAGCACGTCCTGGCTAGGCTCGAGAATCGTATTCAAGATTCCATCGGCCTTGAGATGCTGGCGGATATCACGAACCCACCTGTGATATTCAGAGCCAGTTGTTCCCAATGGAGCAAAGTCCAATTTGTTCAGGTTACTCATCCTGAAAGAGAACAAGAAAAAGGGTTAGTTTCGGAGCGGAAAAAGCTACCACGAAAACATATAAAATTTCTGAGCGTAGTCGCTTCCAAGAAATTAGGAATTTCCGAGCGTAGTCGCTTCCAAGAAATTCGATTCCAAGAGGGGTTGGATTAGATCGAAACAATGATGTGTGTGGTCGATCGTTTTCTTCTCAACAAACTCTTAAGTTTGGAGGACTCTACAAGCTCCAAGCTTGGAGTGAGCACGAACCCCCACAGTTCGGCTTTTGGTCTCCCCTATGAAGAAGAAAGGGGGGTAGAAGAAGGGAAGTTGCAAGTCCCCGAGAAAAGAAGAAAAGTAATAAAAACTTCAAAAACGGGAACTTTTAGAAAAGTTTACCTTAAAAGATGGCCGGAAAAATGTTGCCCAAAAAAGTACTTAAGCTGCCGGAAGTTACTGTAGCTGACCGGAAAGTGGCCGGAAAAAGTCACCGGAAACGGTAGAAAGTGGCCGGAAAAGTGTTGATCGGTCTTTGACCGGTGGGTTGACCGGCGTTGACTGATCGTTGACCGATGTGCTGACGTGGCACGTTGCTGATGTGGCAGATCAGTTTGGCGGCTTGGAGGCTAGGTGGCTTGGCTTGGCGGCTTGGAGCCTACTGCAAGTGGGCTCAAGTTTTGGGCTGCAGCAAGTGGACTTGGGCTATGGCTTCCTCCTTTTTTTCTTTTTTTCTTTTTTTTTCTGTTTTCTGCCGGTTTAGGTCATGAAGATTACGGTGGCCGGTTCGGATATTTTTCGGCCGGTTCTGGGGGCGGGGCCGCCGGTTCTGGACTCCTGGAGTTGAGATCTTCAAGGTGGGCGGCGGTGGTTTCTGGGATTTGAAGGCTACGAATTTAGGATTTCAGGGTTAGGGCTCGTGCTGATAACGTGTTGTAGAGAAACTGAAATTGAGAGGAATTTGCTGTGTATTCTCATTGATAATAGGGGCCTCTTTATATAGAGGATTACAATGTATAGAATTTCAATCGTACAAGGAAAGTAATCGTACATTGAATAGGAATCTAGATCCTTCTAATTTAACCCTAGCCTATTACCACTAGGTCAAGTAACTTAGAGTTTGGGCCAAACACAAATAGAGATATCCTTAAACAAATATATATATATATATTTATTTATTTATTTATTTTTTATTTTTTATTTTTATTTTTTTTTCTATTTTCAAATTTTGGTTGCTTGGCATTTGATAGACTCTATTCTGATCATTCAGTACTCAGTTTTTGGTTCAACAATGACGATTGGAGGAATAATTGGTGCACTAGTAAATGGGAAGATAACCGATCTCATTGGTCGTAGAGGCGTAAGTTTTTGCATTAGTCTTTATACCTGGGCTGCTGAAGATTCATAAATCGTAAAATCTGAAAGTTTCTTGCTCTTTTCCTTGAGTGTTTATCAAGCAGACAATGTGGCTGTCTGAAACATTCAGTGCTGCAGGATGGCTCACCATAGCATTTGCACAGGTTTCTTCTCTTTCCCATCTCCAAATACAACGATGTTCAAATTTATGTTGCAACCAAAATAGAAATGTTAATTTACGCTCACAGAAACAGCTTGGAATAGATTGATTTAGAAGTGATTTTCACAGATAAGCCTTGAGAATGAACTTAAACTTCTGAGTACATTGTAGACCTATATGGCCATTTTCCCACTAGGACTTGAAGATTCAAAAGAAATCTGCAATACGGCGTATTGGAAAATATTGTGGTAACAGTTTAAAATTTGTTGGCAAGTACCAACATATACTAAGAACGTTGACATGTAGATTGTCAATGATTGCTACAAAACAAGTCAAGAACAAATATTTTCCTTCATTTTTTTTGGCTTCTTTTGGTTTTCTCTCATTTCTTGGTTCAATCAGTAGCTGAGTTAAATACTTGATGCAGAATGCTTGGTGGCTTGATTTAGGACGGTTGTCAGTGGGATTCGGTGTTGGTCTAATTTGCTACGTGGTAATAAGAAATTTGCAATATATTCTACTTTCTAAGTTTTTTAATCATTGTATAACATCTATAGAACACATAACAATCAAAATCTTATTGATAAACAGGTACCTGTATACATAGCAGAAATAACACCTAAGGATCTTAGAGGAAGATTTACTTCAGCTACTCAGGTATTATCTTAATTACAATCATTGTAAATATGAGATGATGTTGATGAACTGACAACTTATTATTCTCTGTGGACTTCCCATCTTACTTACCCTTTCTCTAATTTTGTAATACCCCGGAAAATCCAAATTAAATTCCGTGGATTTTTAGAAATGATTTCACGATAGTAGGAGCGAGTACGAAGCTTGGAGAAGTTGTGGAATTAGTTCGAACGATTTTATTTTCGAAAACGAACGTTTTTAGGGGGTCAACAAAGTTGACTTTTTATACGTTCAAAATTTGGGAAAACTCCCTTCATGAAAGTTGTAGAGCTCGTCGATACGAGTTCGTGGACATGTGGAACGCAATATTCGGAGTTCGTATGATTAAGTTATAAATATTTGAAAATTGGGAATTTTCTATAAATAGGAAAAATATCAGATTTATTCATTAAGGACGAAAAAATGCAAATTTTGCATTTTGGCCCCCGGTTTCCTCCGTTCTCTCTCCTCCCTACGCAGCCGACCCGACTGACCCGACCCGGACCCATCTCCCTCCTCCGGCGTCCTCCGGCCACGACCCGGCCCTCTCCGGACTCGCCGTGCCACGCCCAGCCGCCTGGTGGCCTCCCCTTGCACCGCCGCTGCCCCCAGACGTGGATCGAAGCCCCCCAGAGCCTAGCATTCGACCCGACCGGATCTTGGCCGTGCCGGCGTTGCACGGGCCGATCCTCCCCATTTTCGTGATCTCCTCCTCCCCCTGATCATCCCCATATAGGCCTTGCTTGACGATTTGGAGTGTGGAGTGAAAGATCACGAGTTGAAGATTTCGACGTCCCTGATTCAATCTGGAATCTGATCAGACGCACGAGATTAATCCAACTTCAACGCTTGATTTAGGACGATCTAGGCCGAACCAGGCTTAGCTCCAGGTATGAAAGTCGACCACCCTTTCATTTTGAACCAGTTTGTAGTTGGTCACTTTGCCATCTGAGGTGGTTGACCTGCGTTGACCGCCGCGTTGACCGCCCACTGACCACCGCTTGTGGCGGCGCATCAGACCATATTTCGAGTTTTCATTATCTAGGCGATGATCTATGCATCCATACGAGCGTTTTGATATATAACATGGTCATGTTAAAAAAAAGTTGATAAATAGTGGATTTTCGTTTTGACGTTACTATTTAACGTTTTTACGTTTATCTTCGGTTTACGATCTGTGAAGATCTGACCATCGGTTTTGCTTCAATTTTGGATATGTTGATCGTATGACTGTCCCGGTGACTTTGTGAGGTCACGGGCGAAGATCCGACCGTTGGATCTTCGTATAATTGAGAAATAGTGATTCGGAAGGCGATTCGTGAGAATCTGACCGTCGGATTTTCATATAATTTTATGGAGATGTTTGTTAGAGTGATTCAAGAAGATCTGAGTCTTTAATGATAATTTTGGAGGATGATCCTAAGGGCGATCCGTGAGGATCCGACCGTTGGATCATCGTATAAATTCGATCTGACCGTTGGATCATCATTAAATTAGAATCCGACCGTTGGATTTCCGTATATGTGTGCTTTTGAGTTGTTGGCTAAGTTAAGATCATTATTGGATTAGGTGATCGATGGATTTATTTGGCGGACGATTCGTGAGATTGTTAATGGAGCTGTTAAGAAGACGCAGCTGGATTAGAGGTGAGTAAACCTCACGTGGTTCATATTACGAACCCAATATATTTAATTGCTTTATTTTGCAATCATATGAACTATTGTTGGTGTATTAGACATTCCTGTGTGAATGTCTGTATATATATTATTACGTGAAATAATATGTATTGTTGGAGTTGTGTTGAGTTTATTGTTGAGAAACAATATATTGTGAGAGGTATTGAGTTTATTGTTGAGAAACAATATATTGTGAGAGGTGTTGAGTTTTATTGTTGAGGAACAATAAATTGTTGTGATCTGTGGAGATCACTAGGTCACGAGGTGACCATGGCATCTATTAGTGAATCACGCTCTCGTACCGGGCTGGTGGTTATTAATAGTATTAAATCGTAATCACGTCTGTGGCCGGACGAGTGGTTACGTTCAGTTAGAGCTCTAGTCTGTCTGCCAAATGTGGAGTGACCTTATGAGTGAAATTGAGAGTAACTCATAAGTGTCAATATATATATGGTAACCTTATGAGGGAAATTGAGAGTAACTCATAAGGGTCTATATATATATATGAGTCTGTCTACCAAATGTTGGGAAATCTTATGAGCGAATTTGAGAGTAACTCATAAGTGTCTATATATATATATGAGAGTGAGAAAGTAACGTGGGTTTGTGGTAGTCTTGAAATCTAATAAATCAACAGTTCTTTCTTGTTTACTCATACTGGCTGTAAAAAGCTTACCGGGTTTTGTGTTGTTGCAACTCCCGGTACACTATTCAAATTGTGTAGCGGGTAATCCTACAGGACAGGAGAACCAGGACGGTGATCGTGCGGTTAGAGCAATTGTTAGAGTTTTACAACAATTGTAAGTTGTGAGGTGTGTTATGCTCATTTGAGCTTTATAATATATTGTGAGAGTGAATTGTAATAATGAACTCGAAGTTTCGAGATTTGGTTTTTTTGTAATTGTAATTATTCAGGTTTCGGATTTGAATTTATCATTCAAAATCCGGGGCGTGACAGTTTGGTATCAGAGCGTAAGGTGCATATTTGGTGATGTGTCAATACCTTCCGAGTGATGGCCCGTCTGCAGCGGATCCCCATCGTGTGCTCTTTGGTATTGGCTAAGTCATTGGGTATGCGTGAGTGTTGGGAGTTGTTTAGGCCGCTAGGTCGTTTAGGGAACGTGAATACATTCCCTATAGTATTGACTTGGTTAATATGAATTTGTATTTGACTTATACTGTGTTTTAAGTGTTATACATGTATTAGCCAAGCATACTATACTCCTTAGGTGATGGAGATTCGAAGGGGTTGTACTTAGAACCTTACAGTTGTCTTGTAGGTTCGTATTGGAATAAGTTCAGTGGCCGCGAGTTACAATCCTTGAGGAATAGGAACCTCTTGATTCAACTCTGTTAAGTCAACGAGGATTGTTGTATGGAAGTGAGGTTCTTTTGGATGTTGAAGTGTTTGGTTGAAGGCATGATGTGGACCTATGCACGTACCTAGTGTGGATACGAGTATTAATGGATAGAAAGTTGCCTTCTTAAGTTGGACGTACATATGTTTTTGGATGAGATGTACATGTCAAATAATAGATATCTTGTTTTGTAATGAGATGTCCTTGTGGAGTTTGTTAGTAGGGTTGAGGTTAGGGAAGAAATTATTGCGGTTACTTCTTCCTTGTGCTTGTAAGTTGTTAAGCAGGGTTTAAGGTGCGAGACAAGAATTTTATTTTGTGCTCGATGGTTAGAGAGGAGAGACCATTGTTTTGGGTTGTCGTTGAGTACTATAATCCCTTCAGAATCAGGATTGTTGGTAGAATTGGAATTAGTAGTAGTTTTGGTGATTCTGAATTTGAATTGAGTTCGCGAGATGTGTCTTATATACGTGGTTGATGTTACTTGCATCATTTTGGAACGATACGTTACGATTCACAAGGAAAACTGGATTTGAAATTTATTCATTTGAACACCATGGGTTGATGACCTGACCGTGACTTGTGAATATAGTTTTGTTCAAGTGAATGAAATTGAATTTTGTGGCCTTTGTGTGGTGAACTAGTTTTCTTAAGTTTTGGATCGTAGTATGGAGATGGGCTGCAGTGAATTTGAAGTTGTTGTGTGTTTTAAGTTTAAGTAGGCGGGACACTTAAAGTTTTGCAATGGAGTTGATTTTGGTGTAATTAATTGGGAGAGTTAGAATCAGTTCTTGTGAATGATGTTGGATGAGAGTGTGTGCCTTTGGTGATTGATTTTAGGTGTTATAGTTAAACGCAATTTCGGATATTGATTTTAGTGATTTTGTTAGGTATCCATAGTGGTTCAAGTGAATTACTATGTGATATGGAGTTTGATTTGATTTCTGAATCGCTAAATGTTAGGGATTGAATTATGGTGAGTTTTTGTTGAAGCAATTGATAGATGGAGTGATCGAGATTTTTTTTAGAGTTGTAAGTGTGACTCTAAAGATGTGGGTTTTTCCTAGCTAACTCAGGAAGTGTTTAGCTTTATTAATCCCTAATTCTAGCGACGAAATTATTGTGTTTGGTTTGACTCAGAGGATACTAGCTTGACCTCTGTGTGACTTAATTGATTGCTAGGTTTTGAATGATTGTTTGTGATAAATCATTTTGAAAGATGTGTGCAGCAGAGTCTCGATGGTTTTGAAAAGAGTATTAAGTGACCAAGGTTCGATCCTTGGTGTTGTTGTGGTTAAACAAAAAAAGAAAAAGAAAACATGCACACAATCTTATTGATTTTATATTACAAAAAGGGAAACGAGGACTATGCTATACTAAGCCTAGTCAGCAGCTCCGGATGGGTTGAGGCTGAGCTCAAGAGAAACGTTTGAGCCACTGTGGTAACCGCCTGAGCCACCAGAATAGTAACCAAAAGCGCTACCTTCCTCGGAAGTAGCCTTCAGGTTACCAAAGACGTCCTCGCCGTGCACGGGGAACAGAGGAAGAGTTTGAACCTCCTGGTGATCTCCTCCTCGTTGTTGCAGGGATGTTTGTCCTCCTGTTGTGCCAAAAGAGTTGTACTAGTATTAGTGTTGAAGTGTGAGGAAGAATATGAAACAGAATTTAAATCAAGAAATCCTTCATTACCAGTAGAATAGGTGGAACCAAAGTTGAGATCAATGGATCTACCATCATCAGTAGAACTAGTGGACCCAAAATTGATGTCAATGGATCCACCAGCTGGCCCAAAATTGATGTCGATGGATCCACCAGCACCAGTAGAACCAGTGGACCCAAAATTGAGATCAATGGATCTACCAGTACCAAGAGAACTAGTTCTCATGGGCACTGGAGCAGCCTGATTACACCTATTCATCTGCTTCTCTCGAGCCCTGACGTTCTGGAACCAAAAGTAAATGTTCTTACCCTCAACATACCCATACTGGTTCAGCTGGAGACAGATCTCGTGAATCTGCTCTGTAGTTGGGCACTTAAATCCCTTGACATAGTAAAGATCCTTGAGGATTCTTATTTGTTCTGGAGTAGGAATCCACCTGGTACGGCTTCGCCAGAAATCCATGTTGGCACTACTTCCAGCTGCTTGGGTGTTTCCTCCCTCCTCTGTTGGTTGCTGTTGTTGTGGTTCCATTTGTTGCGGGGTTTGGAGCTCCATTAGTTGCAGAGTTCGTGGCTCTTGGGTCATGGGGTGAGAGGATGTGGAAATCGAGGAATACATGGTTTAGTGTTTGAGGGAGATTTTGTTAGAAGGATTGGAGTTGTTGAACTGGTGATTGGAGATCTGAGATTCTCAGAGGAAAGATGAGATCGAATCTTCAAATGGAAGAAAAGATCTGAGAAAGAAGGATTGAAGATTTGGAGGAAAAGATTGAAGATCTGAAAGTTCAGAGGAAAGATGGGATTGAATCAACTAGATGGGAGAGAAGATCAGAAGAGAAGGATTGAAATTGATGAAGAAAGGATTTGAGAAGAGAAAGGCTGAAGAGTTGAGAGAGAAAGGCTTGAGCTCGGAAGAAAATTTCTTTTCTTTTGGAGTGAACAGTTTTTCCCCAGAATGCACCTATTTATAGAACAAGGTGAGCAGATCTCCACCGTTGGATGAACGATCTCAGAATTTGAATCCACGCGTTGGATTAAAGTCATCCGAAAACCCGGAAAAGTTGTTGGCGCGTGGAGAGCGTGTAAGGGGACAGGCCGAACCTCGAGATGCTGTGGCAGACAGCTTTAGCCGAAAGCAGATTTGACTGCCGTAAATCACGGAAGGGATAAGCCGTGACACAAGTGGGCCGTACTTGGGCCTGTCTCGGATCAAGGCATCACTGTAGCTGTGGGTGGAGGCCTGATGGGCCGAGTTTCAGAAACAGTTTTGGACATGATGGGCCGAGTTTCTGAAACAGTTTTGGATGAGTTGGGCCGGATTTCTGTAACAGTTTTGGATACGTTGGGCTGGGTTTCTGCAACAGTCTTGGATGTTTTGGGCCGAATTGTTGAAACAGTTGAAACAGTTGGTTTAAATAAAAGGATTGGTATGGATAATAACGTGAGCAGCCGTGCTCGAGTGGTTGAGTGTACAGTTCGTGTACAAGAGGTCTGAGGTTCGAACCTCGCCTCTTGTTTATTTTTATTATGTTCGTTTATGACATAATAAGTATAAAATTTGTACACATTATATTAAGCACAGCTTGTGCTCCAGTGGTTGGGGGACAAAGGTTTCGTGCGGCAGGTTGAGGTTTCGAACCTTGCCTCCCCCGTTATTTTATTTATGTCGCTTATGACATAATAAATATAACACGTGAGCATATATTAATGAAGGCAGCTCTTGCTTCAGTGGTTGGGAGCAAAACCTTCGTGTTTGAGGTCGGGAGTTCGAACCCTACCTCTTACAAATATTTTTGGGTCTCGTATATGCTTGATATACGGACGTATATACGGTATGTACGGTATACATACGTATATACGGTCTGTACAGTATGCATACGTATATACAGTTGTACGGTATGCATACGTATACACGATCTGTACGGTATGTATACGTATATACGGTATGTACAATTTCATACCGTAGCCGAGCTGGAAGTTGGTGGGCCGATTGGTAGGCCCAAATAGTAAGCCCAATTGTTCGGCCCGAATAGTAGGCCCAAATGTTAAACCCAAAGTGGTTTGGGCCGGTTCGAAATTTGGATGGTTCGGTTTCTTCGGCCCAATTGGCCAGCCCTAGTGCTTAACCCAAGGATTGAGCAAGCCCAAGTCATCATCATTGGATGACATAATTTATTGGCGTGCTTTTGGGGATGATTTGTTTTGAGTGATGCATCTTAAGTTTTACTATGGAGATTTACCGTGATGCTAATTGAGTAGCGAAACACTTTGTGAGAGTGTTTACTGTGCTTGTATGCCAGTACAGAGTGATGATCTATGTGAAGATCTATGTGATGATCTATGTGAAGATCTATGTGAGGATCTATGAGATGATCCATGTGATGATTTTGTGTAATTGATGTGGATTGATGTTGAACAATTGTGTTGTGCGTTTACGTTTGTGATGAAAGGATTTAGTGGCCATAGGAATGTATTTTTATACAAGGGTTGAGGCTTTGTAGATTACTACAGCTTTGGGAAAGATGGATATTCGATGGTTAGGTCAACCTTAATCGAGAGGAATTGACTTACGCTCAAATTTCGGGACGAAATTTCTTTAAGGAGGGTAGACTGTAATACCCCGGAAAATCCAAATTAAATTCCGTGGATTTTTAGAAATGATTTCACGATAGTAGGAGCGAGTACGAAGCTTGGAGAAGTTGTGGAATTAGTTCGAACGATTTTATTTTCGAAAACGAACGTTTTTAGGGGGTCAACAAAGTTGACTTTTTATACGTTCAAAATTTGGGAAAACTCCCTTCATGAAAGTTGTAGAGCTCGTCGATACGAGTTCGTGGACATGTGGAACGCAATATTCGGAGTTCGTATGATTAAGTTATGAATATTTGAAAATTGGGAATTTTCTATAAATAGGAAAAATATCAGATTTATTCATTAAGGACGAAAAAATGCAAATTTTGCATTTTGGCCCCCGGTTTCCTCCGTTCTCTCTCCTCCCTACGCAGCCGACCCGACTGACCCGACCCGGACCCATCTCCCTCCTCCGGCGTCCTCCGGCCACGACCCGGCCCTCTCCGGACTCGCCGTGCCACGCCCAGCCGCCTGGTGGCCTCCCCTTGCACCGCCGCTGCCCCCAGACGTGGATCGAAGCCCCCCAGAGCCTAGCATTCGACCCGACCGGATCTTGGCCGTGCCGGCGTTGCACGGGCCGATCCTCCCCATTTTCGTGATCTCCTCCTCCCCCTGATCATCCCCATATAGGCCTTGCTTGACGATTTGGAGTGTGGAGTGAAAGATCACGAGTTGAAGATTTCGACGTCCCTGATTCAATCTGGAATCTGATCAGACGCACGAGATTAATCCAACTTCAACGCTTGATTTAGGACGATCTAGGCCGAACCAGGCTTAGCTCCAGGTATGAAAGTCGACCACCCTTTCATTTTGAACCAGTTTGTAGTTGGTCACTTTGCCATCTGAGGTGGTTGACCTGCGTTGACCGCCGCGTTGACCGCCCACTGACCACCGCTTGTGGCGGCGCATCAGACCATATTTCGAGTTTTCATTATCTAGGCGATGATCTATGCATCCATACGAGCGTTTTGATATATAACATGGTCATGTTAAAAAAAAGTTGATAAATAGTGGATTTTCGTTTTGACGTTACTATTTAACGTTTTTACGTTTATCTTCGGTTTACGATCTGTGAAGATCTGACCATCGGTTTTGCTTCAATTTTGGATATGTTGATCGTATGACTGTCCCGGTGACTTTGTGAGGTCACGGGCGAAGATCCGACCGTTGGATCTTCGTATAATTGAGAAATAGTGATTCGGAAGGCGATTCGTGAGAATCTGACCGTCGGATTTTCATATAATTTTATGGAGATGTTTGTTAGAGTGATTCAAGAAGATCTGAGTCTTTAATGATAATTTTGGAGGATGATCCTAAGGGCGATCCGTGAGGATCCGACCGTTGGATCATCGTATAAATTCGATCTGACCGTTGGATCATCATTAAATTAGAATCCGACCGTTGGATTTCCGTATATGTGTGCTTTTGAGTTGTTGGCTAAGTTAAGATCATTATTGGATTAGGTGATCGATGGATTTATTTGGCGGACGATTCGTGAGATTGTTAATGGAGCTGTTAAGAAGACGCAGCTGGATTAGAGGTGAGTAAACCTCACGTGGTTCATATTACGAACCCAATATATTTAATTGCTTTATTTTGCAATCATATGAACTATTGTTGGTGTATTAGACATTCCTGTGTGAATGTCTGTATATATATTATTACGTGAAATAATATGTATTGTTGGAGTTGTGTTGAGTTTATTGTTGAGAAACAATATATTGTGAGAGGTATTGAGTTTATTGTTGAGAAACAATATATTGTGAGAGGTGTTGAGTTTTATTGTTGAGGAACAATAAATTGTTGTGATCTGTGGAGATCACTAGGTCACGAGGTGACCATGGCATCTATTAGTGAATCACGCTCTCGTACCGGGCTGGTGGTTATTAATAGTATTAAATCGTAATCACGTCTGTGGCCGGACGAGTGGTTACGTTCAGTTAGAGCTCTAGTCTGTCTGCCAAATGTGGAGTGACCTTATGAGTGAAATTGAGAGTAACTCATAAGTGTCAATATATATATGGTAACCTTATGAGGGAAATTGAGAGTAACTCATAAGGGTCTATATATATATATGAGTCTGTCTACCAAATGTTGGGAAATCTTATGAGCGAATTTGAGAGTAACTCATAAGTGTCTATATATATATATGAGAGTGAGAAAGTAACGTGGGTTTGTGGTAGTCTTGAAATCTAATAAATCAACAGTTCTTTCTTGTTTACTCATACTGGCTGTAAAAAGCTTACCGGGTTTTGTGTTGTTGCAACTCCCGGTACACTATTCAAATTGTGTAGCGGGTAATCCTACAGGACAGGAGAACCAGGACGGTGATCGTGCGGTTAGAGCAATTGTTAGAGTTTTACAACAATTGTAAGTTGTGAGGTGTGTTATGCTCATTTGAGCTTTATAATATATTGTGAGAGTGAATTGTAATAATGAACTCGAAGTTTCGAGATTTGGTTTTTTTGTAATTGTAATTATTCAGGTTTCGGATTTGAATTTATCATTCAAAATCCGGGGCGTGACAAATTTCTTGCCTAAATTTCAAGTGAACAGTTGATGATTTGTTGCGGCGTAGCATTTGTGTTTTTCCTTGGAAATGTCATAACCTGGCGGACCTTGGCGGTTATCGGTAAATCATCAGTTAGTCCTCCCATGAATAAATTGATTCTTTGATTAAAATTTGAATTCAGTAGTTAACACTAGTTATCTTTGTACTCAGGTGCTATTCCATCTCTTGTACACATTATAGGCCTATTTTTTATTCCAGAGTCTCCAAGGTGGCTGGTGAGTCAAATTTTAATTTGAATAGCTGGTGAGTCAAATTTTAATTTGAATAGCTGGTGAATTTTCAACTGCAATCTTCAGGTAGATTGATACTGTACTTCTCTGCAGGCCAAAATTGGTAGGCACAAGGACTTTGAAGCAGCTCTTCAGCGTCTGAGAGGAAAGCATGCCGACATATCTCAAGAAGCAGCTGAAATCATGGTAACCTTCCCTCATTCTGACTTCGGCTTATTGTGAAAAATCTACTGTTTTGGTAGTCATGAAATAAGAGGAGGCTCTTACATTCTTGCAGAATTATACAGAAATGTTTCAGCACCACTCGGAAAAAGTCCTAGACTTGTTCCAAAAGAGATATGCTTACTCACTCATAGTAAGCTGCCTCAAGGAATATAAATATACTAGTGTTTCAATTTCTCTTTTCATGATCTCAATGCGTGAATGTGCTTAGGTTGGAGTTGGGCTCATGTCACTGCAACAACTTGGGGGTTCCTATGCAATAACATTTTACGCAAGTTCTATATTTGTAGATGCAGGTAAATCAAAAGCTCTCCAAGTTTGGGTCATAATCTTACACTCGATCAAATGTAATGTAACAGAATATCATATCCCTTTTCGATTCTTTCAGGTTTTCCAAGTGACATTGGAACTATATCATCGTCTCTCATTGCGGTAAAGATACTACTCTGAATGAACAGATATCGAGTTGTGATTGATGCAATCATTTCTTAAATATATGGATGTTTTCTTTCACAGATACCTGGTGTTGCACTGAGTGTGCTCTTAACAGACAAAGCTGGAAGAAGACCACTTCTAATGGTGAGAAGGGAAAATGTATCTCAACTCTATTGTCTTGAATATCAATAAGTTCAAAGAAACGTGAACAAATGTTTGCAGGTTTCTGCAGGAGGATTGTGCTTGTGTAACTTCCTTGTGGGCTTGGCATTCTGCTTTCAGGTTTCACCCCTTACTATATATTGATGTCTGTGTTGTTGTTTGCTTCACATACAACTGATCATACTTTGAGCTTGGCAGGACCTCAACTTGTGGAAGGAGGTCACTCCCATTTTGGTGTACATTAGCTTATTGGTAAGTATATTCCAACCAAATGACAAGCATTCCCCTTCTCTTTTCGATAGCGTCTTGCAGCCTAAAACCATTTCCAAAGTGGACAAAGAGCTAGATCTTCAACCTTGCCTGAGGGTTACCAATTGCACTCTATGACAGACTGCTTTCTCTCTCAGGGTCAATGTGTATCAAACACAATAGGGATGTCAGAATTACCCTGGGTTATTATATCAGAGGTGGGTATCTGACGCAGACGGAATGATCGGATTGATAAACTAGGTTTACCAGCAATAAACCTAAGCAAAGATTCTGGAGTCCACCAGAGATAAAAGAGAATAATCTCAAATTTATTGATAAAAGATAATAGATGCGTTCTGCAGCCTTAAGGCGGCTTATTTATAAGAAAATAAACCCTAGGGCGACTAACAATGAAACCCTAAAGCCCATGGGTAAAAACAAAAACAACCCGAAAATAACTAGGAAAACCAAAACACCGGAAAATAGAAAAATGCAGTTTTGAGGCCCTAAACGACCCCGAAAGCCCGAAAAAGGTCACAGGTCGTGGCAAAGCGACGAGTTTGATTTCTGGCGCGATTCCCTTTCCGGAAAGGTAAGGTGCGTCCCAAACGGACTCCGTGGAGCTGTTTCGCGTCTACTAGTCACTTTTCGTTTTCCTCCTTTAACAGATTCGTGCGGTTCCACTGATTCTTCCTTAAGTTAACAGATCAAGAAAAAAAGTTTCATAACAAAGTTGGAAATAATTTATTTTTCAGATATACCCCATAAACGTTAAAGGTTCAGCTGGAAGCCTCTCGAGTTTGGTAAAATGGTCTTGTGCTTGGATAGTAACATACACTTTCAATTTCATGATGGACTGGAGCTCGGCAGGTATATCAATTTTGTTATTTATGTCTTCTCTCTCTTACACGGTTACACCTGATATATACTTACTGTACTGATAGTAATTGGTGTCGGACCTATACTGCTCCAGGAACATTCTTCATCTTCTCAGCCATTTGTGGCATAACACTTCTGTTTGTAGCAAAGCTGGTGCCGGAGACTAAGGGGCGAACCCTAGAGGAAATACAAGCATCAATTGCCCATTTCCACTGACTGTAAGATGAACCATGTCTATTCTACGCTGCCAAGGAAGATCAAGTTTATTCAATCCAAAGGCTGGCTCTTATTTCCATTATAATTACCCGACTGGCAAGTGCAACCATTCAGTCTCTTATTTCCATTTTAGTTCTTTATTTATTTATTTATTTCCAAACCATGACTTTTGTCCCATTTTAATTTTTTTATTTACTTTAAATTTTCTTAATTTATTACAAAGTCTGAATCCTAAAAAGATACAACCAAATAATAGAAATTGTCATTAATTGAATTCTAATTGATGAAATTATAGATTCCATCACTTATAAATTCCTACACGTTTTCTAATTTTCTCATCCAAACACATTGTAACGGTCTTCAAGATGTAGAAGATATGGGAGGTTGTGTTCAAGGGCGTGTATAGCTCTTGACGGAGAGTGGTCACAAGAAATAAACTGCAATTCCAAGGGTCTTCGCATATAGAAGCAAGGGGAGTTGTGTTCAAGAGTGAGAATAGCTATTGGGTTAGAGTGATCTTCTACGTTGAGAGAGGGTTTACAAGGTGTATCTGATTTGATGCAAATGGCTTGGGTGGGCATAAACTTGAGTGATGTAATCTTATACTTGTGTAATTCTCTCATAGTGAGGATGAAAGCTCTCCGATAATGTAGGCATGGATTTGGTGGAACCTTATTAAATTTGTTGTCTTCTTGGCATGGTTATTTCTTCTGTTCATCTCTTATCAGAGATGTGTCATCCGAGATGGAGTCAGGCGAATGGTCAAGGTGGTAGCCCAAAAGTGCAATAGGTGGAGTCAGTTTAAGAAAATTCCTAGAATGTGGAGAGAGTTGGAGACTCAGTGAAACCCCCATCGATGGTGTACTCGATAGGTAGAGTGGCTTGCGAGCTAGGGGAGCAAGGTGGACTGCAGAAACAATCTCAATGAAAAATAAAAGGGTTTTTGTCCATTTACCCTATTCTTAGAGATTTTTTTCCCACTTACCCCATTAATTTTTTTAATTCTCCTTTACCCAAAACACTCTAAGAAAGTCTTCCTTAATACCCCATTAAGTTTTTTTTTTAAGACTATTTTACCCTCACCCCTTTGTTACTTAGAGAGAGAGAGAGAGAGAATGGAAGAGAGAAACCATATGAGACTTCACCGGATTCCGGTCATCGGTCGCCAGATTCCGATCAACGGTCGTCAGAATCCGGCTAACTTTCGCCGTATTCAGGTTACCGGTAGTCGGTCTCCGGATTCCCGTCACCGGTCACCGGCCGGCGTCAACCGGAATTTTATGGAAACCTCACCGGAGGTCCTCAAAGAGGTCGTCGGAAATCTCATAGGTCGCCGGAAATGTTTATTGCCTCCAATAGACGTCTATTGCCCCCTAATAGATGTCTATTGCCCCCAATAGAATTTTCAGTCACTGAAATGGGAACTAATCTCCCTAAATTTAGATAAATAAAATTTTGATTAAAGAAAAAAAAAATTATATCAATTCAAAACGTCTATTGCCACCCAATAGACGTCTATTTCCCCCAATAGAACTTTCAGTCGCCGGAATGGGAACTAATCTCCCTAAATTTAGACAAATAAAACTTTGATTAAAGAAAAAAAAATGAGAAGATTACATCAATTCAAAACGTCTATTGCCTCTCAATAGACGTCTATTAGCCCCCAATAGACCTTTAACACACTTCTATTGCTCCAATAGAAACTTTTTTTTTTTTTTTTCATTTTTTTCTTCCCTTCTAGGCCTTCTGCCCCTATTACCAAAAAATAAAAAAAAATAAAAAACCGAAAGCGAAAGCGAAAGCGAAAAATTGATTTGGGCACCCAATCATCTTTCTCCATTGCCACAGCCTGGGTCGAGCACCGACGGCGTCCAGGAGGCCATCAGCGACGCCAGGGAGACGGTGAGGCGTCCAGGTGGCCATCGACGACGTCGTCTGGTCATCTTTGTCAGCGCGATGGCAGTTGGGCTGACGGGGCCGAGCTTGGGCGAGCTCACCGACGAGCCGCAACGGAATCTGGGCAAGAAGTCGACCTGCGCCGATGTTGGAGATCGGGGAGTGGATCGACATCGGCCGGAGGTGGAGATTGGAGAGTGGATCGACGCTTGCCGAAGGTGGAGAGAGAGAGAGAGAGAGAGAGAGAGAGAGTTTCAGATCGTAGGAGAGAGATCGTGGGTATATGGGTAGTTTATTAATTTGATTAAGGGTAAAATTGTCTTTCTACGTTAAATTGGGTAACAAGAAATAAAAATCTGTTGCTGGGATAAGTGAGATAAATTTGTTCAATTTTGGTGTTTTGGGTCAAGGACCCAAAATAAAATTTAATAACAAAGTTCAATGAAGAGATTTTAATTTTGATTACAAAGTGATGAATTGACGAAAATACCCTTAAATATCAGTAGATGTTAACTATGATAGTTGTGTTAGGCCTCGTTTGGTTTGCGAAAAGGATATTTGGTACCATAAAAAGTTATTAAATTTTCTTTCCTTTGTCTTTCCCATTGGATGATAAATTAAATTTTCCATGAACTTTCCATACTGATATTTGGTAACATAAAGAAAGTTATTAGTAAAGTTGTTAAACAGTTTGTAATTAATGCAATAAAATAATGTGATGTGATTAATAAATGCAAGAAAAGAAGGAGGAAATGAACCTTTGGGGCTATAGAATAAACCATTTTTTCCTTTATTTTCCCTTCCTTGAGGAAGAAAACCTTTTTCTTTTGCATCCCAAACACAGGAAATGATTACATTTCCTTTCTTGATGCTTTAATTCCGCAAATCAAACAAGTATGCAAATGTAAATATTTAATAGTTGGGTATGAAAATGAAAATAATCTCATAATTCCGGATCTATTTTATAGTTAATCATCATTGCCCAATATTATTATTTACTTGGAATGGGAGGGAATGATTACGGGGTAAAAACATTCCTGCGTTTACTAATACATAAAGGAATCGGAATGATTCCGAGTAAAAGCATGAAGGAATCAGAATGGATGCAGGTCCCACCTCCTTATCAGGAATCGATTCCTGAATACTCAGGAATTTGATTACGAAGGGGGGAGATGGGTTTAGGAATCAATACCGATTCCTTTATTCTCTCATTCCACTTATCTCCGATTCATGATTATTTTCCATTCCAATTAAGTAAACGTGCCATTAATAAAATCTCAAAAACGTAGAGAGAAAAAACTGCATGCGCTACAAAGTACAAACCTACCCAGCTATTTCTCAACTATAACTTGAGGCTAGAATTTGTTTCGAGTAGAAGGTTCTTGGGATGTAATCATCATTGCCCAATATTATTACTTACTAAGAAAGACATTTCTCTTTTCAGTCTTCACCTTTTTTATTCTTATGTAAGATTACCAAACAAGTATTGGATAAGTGCATAAAAAATAGAAGTATTGGATAAGCTTTACTTCGATTTTTATTTCTTTGCCCGACCTCGAATTTCCCCTGTAAACAACAGTATTGATGAAAGCTAGTTTATCAACGGCATGTGTCCCCAAGCTTCCAAACGGTGGCAAGAACCAAAGCAATGACGCGAGCTACTTGCTGCCATGTGTCTTGCTTAATCAAACTGTCTCGGTTTTGTTCTTGCCACGTCTTGTACAGAGCCATGTGTCGATTTGATTCCATAATTTTCTATATTATATAATCATCTTCAAGTCTTCCCCAACTCAAAGTAGCACGTACTAAGCTAGTCAGAGGTATCAAAGTCATTTGCAGAAAGCTTTTAATTTTCAAGTACAAGTACAGATACAAAAATGAGTCAACAACAGCCGAGGAGGCCTCAGGAGGGGCAAGAACCCGTCAAGTACGGCGACATTTTCAATGTCTCCGGGGACCTCGCATCCAAGACGGTGGCGCCACAAGATGCTGCGATGATGCAGACCGCTGAAACCATGGTGTTGGGGCAGACCCAGAAGGGCGGTCCGGCAGCTGTCATGCAGTCGGCCGCCACCCGAAACGAGAGAGCTGGCCTCGTCCGCCACGATGAGGCTACTGATGTAGCTGGACATGAAGGTGTCACTGTTACAGAGACTGATGTCCCTGGAAGGCGAATAATCACTGAATCAGTTGGTGGACAGGTCTCCTCTGATTTCTCTCCTTATTTCTAAAGCTCATTATAGAATAAATTAATGACTTTGTCTGCAATGCAACTTTTTTTTTGGTACTGAATAGATACCATCTGTTGACTACAATAAGAAAGAATTCCAATTCAGAGGTTTTCTGAAGATATTATGCAATCTGATTTTTTTTCTTTCTCTAATATTGGTATGTTATTAGATTCTGCGAACAAAACAATCATCAAAACTAAATCTCCACCCTCCCAGAAGTTCACAGTTATACATATAGCAATGTTATGATATGAGATTATGCATTGGTATCAAGCAATCTAAAAACAACTTCAAAATTGTTGATTTGTTCAGATGGGTAGTTTGACATGACTTATATTTTTTGAATTTATCGATATTTAGTTGCTGGCTTGATGCTATATATTTTGGTCAATTAATTCTATTTCGGTGTGGTTAGGTTATTGGCCAGTATGTGGAGCCAACACCGGTTACACAAGTAGCTGCGGGAGGCTTCATGCAGCAGAATGCAATAACTATAGGCGAGGCACTGGAGGCCTCGGCCCAAACAGCTGGGGATAGGCCAGTGGATCAGAGCGATGCAGCGGCAATTCAGGCTGCAGAGGTGAGAGCAACAGGCAGCAATGTGATAATTCCAGGGGGCCTGGCTGCCACGGCTCAATCTGCCGCAGCTCATAATGCGGGGACTGAAAGGGAGCAAGACAAGATTAAGGTTTCTGATGTTCTCTCGGGTGCGACCGCCAAGTTACCCGCAGACAAGGCGGCAACTAGGCAGGATGCCGAAGGAGTGGTGAGTGCCGAGTTGAGGAACAACCCGGACATGACCACACGTCCAGGTGGAGTTGCGGCTTCTGTTACTGCAGCTGCCAGGCTGAACGAAAAGATGAATGTGAACACGTAGTAGCTCGTACTGTCCAAGAATGTCTGATAGTTTTGGTCATGCTTAGTATGTATGAACTTTTGCGTGCGGCTGAAAATTAAGTTACTGTTTTGTTACACATATGCTGCACTGTGTAGACCAGTATAACATAATCTATAATAGCTAGTGTTGTTTTAAGTTTTCCAAAAAATGTAGAATGAAGCGAAGCCAAAAGCTGGCTTGCTCTTTGTATTGTACTTACCCCGAATGTCAATGCAAGTATGTTTCAGCTTCGCGGTATCTATATCTTTCTTATCCACAGTTCCACAGTTCTGATATGAAGCTTCAAGTCAGAGATTACGTACATGTACGTGTATGTGCAGAACAATTTCATTGAACCACTAGTGTTGCCGTCGCCATTATTTCCGTTGATTTGGTTTTGGACGTCTGTTTGTTAGTTTTGTAGTCGTCCTGTTTCCTGAACTTGATCTGAAAAGAAAATCTAGCCGGTACTAGAGAAGGTGTTGGCGGAGAGGGTATCTGCTGGTAAGCATTCTGAAGAACTTTCACGTGAGATCCTATTGCTTGGACACCAGCTCGATATTCTGATTTCTGACCTGCCAAATAACCCAATCGTTCCCATAGCGTCATTCTCCTTTTTGGTCCCCGAAAGCCTTTTGATCTCCTTTTTGGTCTCTGAAAGGTCCGAAACTTTTGATGTTGGTATGGCAACCGTGTTTGTCTGACCAAGACGAGCTGCCATCGGCATTATCATATTGAATCTGGATGAAAGAAATTCTCGCTGCATAACAAATCACCTACTCACTCACCGTTCCGTGAATACCATCTTCAAAAGGTTCCCCTTCAGCTGATCCATACGGCCCGTCGGGCCCGATCATCATCTCCCCTCAAAATTCAAGCATATACATTATTAATGTTACCTTATGGCAATGAATGTAATTACGATTCCTGCCTTTTACTATTTGGGGTCGTAGATAAGTCATTCTAGCTATCTCGTGTTATCTGTTATGTTTGTACTATGATTCCAGCCTTGTACTATGTTTGTATTTTAATAGTAAATCCACCAAAAAACAAAGTTCACCACATTAAAACTAATAGTCTTAGACCATACACGTTGATAAATAATAGAGAGATTGGTAAATCTAAGGTAAACTGTCCCGTTCCAATACCCAGGCGCAAAGGAAGCCGAGCTAAAGACCATGCGGTCTTCTGTAATTCGAGCAAAGCTAAGCCCCACTAATGTCTATTGAAGAAAATTACAAAATTACCGCTCAACATTGAAGTGAGAAAAAATCACAAAACTGCCACTGAATTACAAACCAACTCAGAGTTCGCATTATCAAAATTTGGTTGTCATATATGCTCCACCAATTTTGAAACATTAGACCAATTTCAGCTTGCAATTATTAAGAAGAACTCTTGAAAAGCTATTGATTATCAATATTTCTACTCATTTCTCTCAATACAAAAATAATAGGTTACAGAATATTTGGCTCAACTAGACTAAGAAAACACTAATATCATATGACTACAAAAAATGAGATTCTGAAGCTGTAAGTTCGATCTTCATTTCCTGATCAGCTTTCTTCCCCATTAACCTATAGAGATCAAGAGTTTCCATATTTTTCCGCTCAATTCTAATGGCTGAAATCTCGTTATAAATAACAGCAAATTACTTGGATAAGTAGCAAAAATATAATCCTATTGACCCTCAGTAACAAATAAATATCGTTACTGACCCACAGTAGCAAATATATATCGCTACTAAATCTTAGTAGCAATAGATATTTCACTGATAGTCAATACCACTTACATATTTGCATCATCACTAACATAACCGGAACATCTTTTGTTGCAAAAAAAGATTGCTATTTACTCTCAATAACAAATGGGTATCATTACTGACCCTCAGTAGCAATATCTAGTATCAAATAGATATTGCTACTGAATCTTAATAGCAAATAGATAATTCAATGATAGTCAATAGCATAAAGGTATTTGCATCATCACCTAAAAAAAACGAATATTTGTTAGTGCAAAATTAAAGAAGATTGTTATTCACCCTCAGTAACAAATAGATATCATACTAACCCTCAATAGCAAATAAATATTGCTACTGAATCTTAGTAGCTAATAGATATTTCACTGACAGTCAATAGTATTCAGACATTTGCATCATCACTAACACATGAAGAACGTATTTTACTGCTAGAAGATTGCTTTGATATTTAGTAACAAAAAAAAAATCTATTGACACTCAGTGGAAAATGAATAGTTGCATCTTCAACAACACAATAGGAACATTTTTCATTGCCCAAGAAAGATTGTTAGTGACGTCAATCACTAGCAAATAAATATTGTTATTGACGTGCTAAGACATATTTTTTCAAAATACAATTGTAACTCTATCACTAACAATATGGATTAGATTCATTTTCATTCCATGGGAGAAATCCACCGTAAAGTGAAGTGGGTATCTCAATGAAAGACAAATTCACTATTATTAGTGACTTTTAGTAACAAACAATCCGCAAATCATACTCCATAAAGATTGAGTTTATAATGCATGAATGGATATAATCATTTATAATCACTATGCATCATGTATATAACCATGTCAGGAATTGAGTTTAGTGTCAATGTATATTTATCATATACAAACTAAATTAGAACACAATTACCATGAACTTTGTATCAATTCCTCTATGAGATGGTGACTGAATACTTGATGAACGGCAACCTTAACTCACAAGAATAATCACATATGCTAGAGCCCAAGATGTGCAATTGGAAGGACTTTGATTTCCAAATTTCTCAGAGATAGAGAGAGGTCTATCTCTTTAGTTGAAATGAGCACGCAAAAGAAATCGATTCCGATCAAATAATTACAAATATCGTTATAATTGCATAACTAATCTCACTCTATATAAGATTCTGAAATCCTAACCAATCCCTCACTTTGTCTCTCATTTTTTGGTCTGATCACTCTCTCTCTCTCTGAATGAAGCATAGGACATATCTGGATCTGATATTGTTAATAATAGTAGAGGGGTGTTTATGTCAATTCTTATCTAACAGAAAAACTAATAAAAAAGAAAGAAAACGCCCGCATGGGCTTTAAGGATCCGCATGGGAATACAGCCACTGGGCTTTGCGGATGGTAAATAATTAATTACAATTGTAATTTCTGGTAATTTGCTTTAAATGATATCCGTATAATACACGTGTAATTGGTGAAAGCCCTTCAATTGTCAACCACCTTTTTTGTTTGCATTTATATTTTTCTACCTTTTTGTTTTACTAAAATAACTTAATTGTATATCATAACTAAACTTTTTTCTCCCTAAGACCCAAAAACCCTAAGACCGGTCTTTTTCCGCTTCACTATTCAATCTCGTCCGGCGGCTCCCCGACCGGTGCTGGCTCCGGCCTTGCCGTCGTCTTGGGTTTTCTGCCGGACGGGTATCTGATCCGATTTGGTCCGAAGTTGTTCATGGATGGTTGCGCTTCAGATGTTTCCGAACGACTTGGCTTGTTTTTGGCTGCATCTCAACCAGCGGCGTGGGTGTGCTGATCAAAACTATTGGGATTCCGGACGGCATGATTCAGGTCGGCGCGAGTTATAGTGGCATGATTATGGTGTGAGCTATGGTGACGTGAGGCGTGGCGGTTTGTGGAGGCGTAGATCGGAGCGGCCCGGGTCGTGGCTGAGGGGGTCAAATTGTATTGCTAGGCTTGTGGAGTGTGACGTGTCGTCAGGAGGGCTGACCTTGTGGCGTACGACCTGTCGTCGAGGGTGATGGGCTGGGGCCAGACCAGCTTGATGGGCTCTGGAGTTTGGGCTATTCCTTTGGATGCTTTGGGCCTGCTATTTTGGGCTAGGGTTTTCCCTTGGTCTTTACTATGTTTTAGCTTGTCTTTTACAATAAATTCCTTGTATTTAGGAACCTAAGCACTGATGTGCACCGAATGTCTCTCTAGCGTCTCTGGAGTAGTACCGAAGGAGGATATCCGCTAGTTCTACGTATTGAATGTATAATGAGTAGGACTATATGTACGTACCACTTGTGGGTACTACCACTAATTTCTTATCTGTCTATGTCCTTAAATGACAGCGGAAGGGTATGTAACGGCCTATTCTGGCTTGTGATGAATATATTACTTCGCCCCTGTGGCATTACTCAAAAAAAAAAAAAAAAAAAAAAAAAACTTAATTGTAATATTTTATACCGCAAATTTAGTGTAGTGGTTAGTCTTACAGGTAATACCAATTAAGTCGTTGGTTCAATTTACACATTCAAAGTTTGGGGTTATTTTATATTTTTTTAATTTATTTGACATTACTATTGTACTTTTGAGTTTTGACAACAAAGTTTGTACTACTATTTTATCTCGACTAATTACAACACCAAACAAAAAAAATTATGCCATTGCCTTGACTCTTTATGGTTCTACGATAAAGCAGTATGGTTAATTTTTTTAATTTTAATAAATTTATTTAAGTTTTATTTTAACTTGTGAATGCCCCATCTTAGATCTGTGATGACCTGGATTTTCTGTTATTTAATTTTAGTAGTTAATAATGGACCTATTGTACGAATATTTGTTGTTGTGCTTTATTCGTAAGTCGTATGTGAAGTGGAATGGTTTTCGTCCGTATAATTATTCGAATTTCACAGTTTAGGGGGTCGTGTGAAGTTTGAATTTTTGTAGAGCGCGTCGATATGAGTTTGTGGACATGCGGAACGCAGGAATCGGAAATCTTATGAGAAAGATATGGCTATCGGAAGAAGTTTCCGTTTTAGTATAAATAGAGAAAATCAGAAATTATTTTCATAATTCCCACTTTCCTTTTCCGGAAGCCATTTTTCTCTCTCGGTTGACACCGTCACTATCGAAGTAATCCGACTGACCCGACCCGGACCCGGCCGACCCGACCCGGCTTTTCCTGCGAACTGCGGCTGTCTCCGGCGACGAAACTTTCCAGATGGGATCGTCTCCTCCGTCTGGTCGTCCCTCTGGTGTCCTCTAGCTCCGATATATTCTCCTCCACGGCGGCGCTGCAAGGCGGTGCAGTTGGGTGTTTTTGGACCCGATTGGTTTTCCGGCTTCCAACGTCGGCGGCGCTTCAACCTTGGCCTGGGGAGTTCGCAGCAGCCTCCTTGTGCGATCTGTGGTGGATGTTTGGAAGAATTCACGTGAAAACTCGATCAACTCAGTTTGGATTACTGTTCACGGCTTGTGAGGTAGTTTTCGATCCCTTATGGTTGTTTTCTGACTTCGAGCTAGTTATGAGATTTTACAAGCATGCTTAGATGAAGCTTTTTGATGTTGGGAGTTTTGTGAAATAATGAGTTTTGGCCGCCGGCGGTGCGCCTCCGTCTGTGGAGGCGTTCCGGCGGTGTTCCGGCCATGTATGGTACTGTTTCTGGTATTATCTGTCTTCTACTCGTTGATACGAGTGTTTCGATATATAATATGGAGGTTTTGGAGTTCGAATGAATTTGTTATGATTTTTATCGTTTCATATCGGTGAATTTATTCAATCCGTGAGGATTTGAGTATCCGATCGACTTGTGGTTTGGACACATCAATCGTGGAAGTGTTCCGGAGACCTTGGGAGGTCTTGGATGTGGTTTCGCCTCGATTAGCGCCACTTTGGGGATTTTAGTTCAAAACAATAGGTTTCGGACTTAAATCGTTTGTGAATTGTTACTAAGTGGAAACCGTATGTGATTAGGTACTTGAAGAAGTATTTTGGACGGTTGTTTTGTGAATTGGTTGCTTTGTTCGTGGTTGAAGACGCAGCGGGAGTTTCGAGGTGAGTAATCTCACAAGGTTCATTTGCGAACGGAATACCTTTATTTTGAGAGTTATTTAGTAACTGCAAACTATAGTTGGTATTAGTAGGCATTCCAGAGCGGATGACTACGTATATATATATTTACGTGAAATATAGGTGTTTTGGTGGTTTGTGGATTGAGGAAAACAATAGGCATGAATGATGCGTTTTATTGTTTTGGGTTGTGGCTTTTGGAAAACAAATGACTTGGAATTGTTGATTCGATTTGTTTTTAAAAACGTTGAGATTTGTGTATGAAAACAATATGCATGAAATGATGCTTTTTATTGTTTTGTGGCTTTTCGGAAAACAATGATTATGGAAATGTTGATTTCGATTGTTTTCAAAAGCGTTGAGGTTTGTGTAATGATTTTGAGTCCAGCGCGACTGCATAATGATTTGCTCCAAGGGACTGTGCGGCCCGAGGAACGAAGGTCTATGACCTTGGGCAGAATATCAGGTAATCACGTCTTTGGCCGGACGAGTGGTTACGTTTCAGTTAGAGCTCTAGTCTGTCTGCCATATAGGTAATTCATGGGGTAACGGGAATTGGTTATTGATAACTCATGACATTACGTGTTTTTAGGGAACAAAGTGTGAGTTGCTTCCTTATTAACGGTTCTTAAGGGGACAAGGTGCAAGTTGTTTTCCTTATTAACGACTTGGTACGATTTGGTACGTTTTGGTACGATTGATAGAATTCAAGTATGAGTTGTTTTTCTATGGTACGTTTTGGTACGATTGATAGAAATCAAAGGGTGAGTTGTTTTCTATGTTCGATTTGAAAGAAACCAAGGTTTAAGTTGCTTTCTTTTATTTCGATTTTGAAGGAAATTAAAGTGTGAGTTATTCTCCATTATTTCTTATTTTATGAGATCGAACGTGTTTGGTTTCTCAATTGAAAAGTGCGGGGTTCATCCCGTGATTTTGGGGTGAGTTGTTTTGAGTTACTCATACGGGCTTGCAAAAGCTTACCGGGTTTGTTGTGTGATAACCCGGTGCACCATTCAAACGGTGTAGGGGTTAATCCTGCAGGTCAGGATAATCGTGGCTGAAGTTGGCTTGCAGCTAAACGGTAGGAAGCCAATTTTGTGACTTTACCGTTATTTGGACTTCCGTTGTAGTAAGCTCTGAGGAGCATTTACGTTTTACTTTGTTGTTGACAATTTAATTCGTAAGCTTATGTATATATATGACTCTGAGGAGCGGGTCAATATTGACATAATGGGTTCAGGGCATCAATATGTGGGTAGTTAAGGGAAAAAGTTTCCAGGTTTTTGATATTGATGACTGAACGATCACGTATGTATAATTATGGGATTATATATCGATTTTTATTTATGTTAAAAATCAGGGGCGTGACAAGATCAAATTCTGAGTCCCCCCCTATTTCAGAGCATTAAAGGAAAACTAAAATAAAACCAAACTAAAATCACAAACAGAGGCATAAATAATAATGAAGCAAGCCTTGATCTAAGCAGGCTCAAGTGACCATGATAGTCCAAAACTCTAGAGTTTAGTATCTTGTGTCCTGCTACCACCGCAAAACCAACCCTAGCACTAAGACCTAAAGCCGCATCCAACACCCACTAGCAAGAAGCATCATAGTCTGTTTAGTTGTCACCCCCAAACTACTAACTACGTATAAAGAAGTTTGTACGTACGTGTCGCTAAAATTTTCACCCTTTAGGGCTTTTTAGACACTGAGACTTATGTATAAACTGATTCGGATCCTTAAAGGTTATAAGTGGACAACTAAGTAAGGATGAATCATTATTGTTAAAGGTGCTGCTATTCCCACCCTACTATATACTAAGTTCACCCTACATGTAAACTTTGTCACCCAGCCCAAAATTCCAATGCTACAAAAAAAAAAATAATAATAAAGGAAGAGATGCAAACTCTGTAGAGACTAATATATATCACCACCGCTCCACCATTTGATTAACAATCTCAACATTTATGCCACTACTAATTAAGTTTCTTGTAAACCACTGCAAGTGGCCTAGTGGTTCTTGCAAAGTTGGGTGTGCTCCCCAACCTAGGTTTGAACCCCAAAGCTGTCAAAGTGGCCAGGCACTATGCTGCAATGCAAAGTTGGAGCATTTCACATGCGCCGAAGGGATTTATCTTGGGCCTATGAAGCCTTTGGGTTCCGCTTGACAAAGTCAAAAAATTAAGTTTCTTGTATCTTCTAAGGGACTGGTTTGTAGAGTCAAGTAATGGATTACTTATATATGTTGCTCCCATTGGTTGGAGGGCCGGGGGTTCCCTCATACTAAGAGAACTGGTGTTCTCATACGACTAGCGACTTATGGAAAAGAATGATGGCGGCTAGGTTGAGCGGTGTGGTGGTAGCGGCAATTGAGGCAAGGATCGCCGGACAAGGGAGGTGCAGCAGTACATTGCACTGCTCATGGTACTCTTGCAGAGTGCATATATTGATTTTTTTTTTTTTTTTTTTTCATTCTATCTAAGGTTAGTAAGGAAATATAATCGAAATATTGAACTAAATTTGTAAAAGTAGGGTGAACTAAGTATATGATATAGTATAGTGGCATTAGCTGTTAGGAAAGTAAATATTGTGTATCTTGTATAATAGGAAAGTAGTTTAGAATAGTTATCTGCTGCCTTATTCTCTCCTTGAATGTAGTGATTGATTCTCCTTAATTGTAGAGATAACTTTCTTGTAGAATAGGAACTCTCTCTCTTGTAATCTGTATATATCTTTGTTACGTGATTGAATACATAATTCATTCAGCCAAATATCCTCTTTTCATGGTATCAGAGCAGGACTAAAAATCCTGACTCCATAGCTGCCACACCCTACCTTCTCGTGTAGCAATTTTCTAACGTTTGGCCATCATGGTTGATGATAAGAAACCTTCTTCCTCGGATGCATCCACCATTGATGTTTCCAATCCCTTTTTCATCCACCATTCAGATCATCCAGGTTTGGTTTTAATTTCCAAACCATTGAATGGAGACAATTATTCAACTTGGCTAAGAGCAATGACCATTGCCCTGAATGCCAAGAACAAGCTCGGCTTCGTCAATGGTACCATCAAGGCACCTTCGGCAGAGACTCATCCAAATGATTATGCTACGTGGTCTCGATGTAATGACATAAAGCATTCGTGGATCGTCAACTCCATTAATCCAGAAATCTCTGATAGTGTCATCTACTACACTACTGCTCATGAGGTTTGGGAAGACCTTCGTGAGCGTTTCTCTCAAAGCAATGCTCCTCGCATCTTTGAAATTCAGCGAGAGATTGCTTATCACCGACAAGAACAACTTTCTGTCTCAGCCTACTACACAAAGTTGAAGAGTTTGTGGGATGAATTAGCCTCATATGCCGATGCTTCCTCTTGTACTTGTGCAACACAACAAGATCGGCAAAAATTGTTGCAGTTCCTAATGGGGTTGAATGAATCCTACAGTGCCACTCGTGGACAGATCCTCCTGATGAATCCTCTCCCTTCAGTCCGTCAAGCTTATTCAGCTGTTTGTCAAGAAGAAAAGCAGAGACTTCTCAGTGCTACTCAAGCATCCACAAATTCTAGTGCTGCAATGGCTGTTAGAAATAGCAGGCCTAATCACTCTGCTAGACAAGGAAAAGCTGAGCGATCTGATCAATCTTTCAATGTTCATCAAGATAGGAGGCGTTTTGGCTCTTCCAAGGGTCGACCTCAGTGCACTTACTGTAAAGAAATGGGACACTATGTTGACACTTGTTACCAATTGATTGGGTATCCACCAGGTCATCCAAAGGGCAGATCTAATCGTTCCAAAAATGATGGAGGCCGTGGCCATTCTTCTTCAACAAACCAAGTTTCTGAAAGCATGATTAAAGATGAAGGGAAATCAGTTGTATCAGGGATTACAGAAGCACAACTCCAACAACTTTTGAGCTTTTTGAGTGTCAAAGAGAATGAAGGTGCTAGTACTCAAGTTAATGCAGCGACCACTAAACCAGGTTTGTCAAAATTTTCCTCACGTCGTTGGATCATTGACAGCGGCGCGACGGATCACATTGTTTCCTCTTCAAAACTGCTTATTCATGGAAACAAAAATCATCCCTTACCGCCGGTATTATTAGCAAGTGGACAGAGAGCACCCATAACTGCTAAAGGATCCTTGCCTTTAAATTCTATTTATTATTTGCGAGATGTGCTTTGTGTTCCTACATTTAAGGTTGATTTGATGTCAGTTAGTCGCTTGACAAAAGGCTTAAATTGCTCCGTGACTTTTTTTCCTTATTGGTGTATCTTGCAGGATCTGGCTTCGAGGAGGACGATTGGTTTGGGTAAGCAGCATAATGGCCTTTATTACTTGGTGGTATTGGCGACGGAGAAAAGATTGCCCAACTCACATACCACCTTCACCAAGCCACCCTCCTGCAACCTCACTATCTCGTCCACAGATCTTTGGCACCACCGTCTAGGCCATGTCTCTTCCTCTCGTTTAAATTTTATTGCCAAACATTTTTTAAATTTCTCTGTCAATCATAATAATGCTTGTCATGTCTGTCCTTTGGCAAAGCAAAGTCGTCTTCCTTTTGGTGTTAGTTCAATTTCCTCTGTAAGACCTTTTGATATTATTCATTGTGACATTTGGGGTCGTTACAAACACCCTTCCCTTTCTAGTGCTCACTATTTCCTTACTATTGTGGATGATTATACAAGATTTACTTGGGTTTTCCTCATGCGACATAAAGATGAGACACAATCGCTTTTAAAACATTTTTTTGCCTTTGTCACAACTCATTTTTCCTCTCATATTAAAAACTTTTCGTAGTGACAATGGTGGAGAATTTGTTTCTCTCCAAACCTTTTTCAAGGACAATGGCGTCGTGTTTCAACATTCCTGCGTCCACACGCCTTAACAAAATGGCGTAGTGGAACGCAAGCACCGTCATATTTTGCAAGTCGCGCGGGCACTCAAATTTCATGCTCATCTACCACCTCATTTTTGGGGTGAATGTGTTCTCACCGCTGTACACATCATTAATCGTCTTCCAACACCTATTCTCTCTTTTCAAACTCCATTTGAACGTCTTTATAATAAACCTCCTTCTTTTTCTCATCTTCGAATTTTTGGATGTTTGAGTTTTGCCACCAACACCCACGTTACCAACAAATTTTCTCCTCGTGCCATTCGTTGCATTTTCATAGGTTACCCAGTAGGTCAGAAAGCATACAAACTGTATGATCTTGCAACTCGAAAAATTTTCACAAGTCGCGACGTTGTGTTCCATGAGACCATCTTTCCTTATGCACCCACAGAGTCTACGAACAGCCCACTATCTTTATCCCACCCAACTCAGCCCACTGGCCCAATTCCTTCTCCAGTCCTCGATATTGACCAGACTTATTCTTCCCAGTCACCAACGCGTCCAACCTCATCGCGTCACATCTCTCGTACCAACCCCATTGCGTCGTCTCCCATTGACGCCGCTCCTCCTTCTTCCTCTCCGATCACATCCGATCCTTCTTCTCCATTCCCACTTGCTTCGCCTCCGGCCACCTCGTCCCTCGATCTCAGCCTTCGCCCATCCTCTCCGAATCTCAGCTCCACATCACTCGATCTCCGGCCTGATCCAATCGCATCCCCATCCAACCACAGCCCAACCTCCACTTCCTCCCCTCCGATTGAATCACCGCCGTCAGTACCCATTGCTCCAACCGCACCCATCTTTCCTCCACCACCCGAGGCACATCTCCGTCGCTCCACTCGCACCACCGCTCCGCCCCCAAAACTTCGAGATTATGTTTGCTCTCAGGTAACGCTGCCTACTTCCGATCAGTCGTTCTCCTTGTTTCCTGGTCCAACCAAAGGTACCCGCTATCCCTTATCTAATTATGTCACATATGCTCGATGTACACCTGGGCATCAATCTTTCATTGCTCAGATTAGTCAAGCTTTTGAGCCCAGTTGCTATGCTGACGCCGCTCCCCATCCTGAGTGGCAAGAGGCTATGCGCTCCGAGTTAGAGGCTCTCCATGCTAATGGCACATGGACTCTCACACGTCTTCCCGCTGGCAAGAAGCCCATTGGTTGTCGATGGGTTTACAAGATCAAACATCGTTCTGATGGTTCCATCGAGCGTTATAAGGCTCGTTTGGTGGCCAAAGGTTTTACCCAGATGGAAGGTGTTGATTATCAGGACACTTTTTCTCCTACTGCCAAGATCATAACAGTTCGCTGCTTAATTGCTTTGGCTGCTGCTCGCCGATGGCCCCTGTCTCAGTTAGACGTCAACAATGCCTTCTTGCATGGGGATCTTCCAGAAGAAATCTACATGATACCTCCTCCGGGTCTTCGGCGACAGGCGGAGGAACACTTGGTTTGTCGCCTTCACAAGTCTTTGTACGGACTAAAGCAAGCATCTCGTCAGTGGTTCGCCAAGTTTTCAGTTGCTATGCAATCAGTTGGCTATGTTCAATCAAAAGCAGACTATTCTTTATTCACAAGAAAACAAGGCAAGTCTTTTACTGTTCTTCTGATATATGTTGATGATATTCTAATTACTGGGAATGACTCTGCTAGTATTTCTGCACTTAAAAAGTTTCTGCACAGTCAATTTCGTATTAAAGACCTTGGGAACTTGAAATATTTTCTTGGCATTGAAGTATCACCTTCTGCCCATGGGATCTTTATTTCCCAGCGGAAATAAGCTCTAGAGATCATTAAAGATGCCGGATTGTTAGGTGCAGCTCCAATTGATACACCCATGGAGCGTGGGTTGAAATTGTCTGATAAAAGTGAGTTGCTCAAGGATCCATCTCGATACAGGAGGCTGGTTGGAAGGTTAATCTACCTTACAGTTTCGCGACCTGATATTACCTATCCAGTTCACGTTTTGAGCAGGTTCATGCATGAACCTAGAAAATGTCATATGGAAAGTGCTCTTCGTGTTGTGCGATATCTTAAGAATGCACCTGGTCAGGGTTTATTTTTTTCTTCAGAAAGTGATCTCAAGTTGCGAGCTTATTGTGATTCCGATTGGGCAGGTTGCCCGATTACTAGAAGGTCTACTACAGGTTATTGTGTCTTTCTTGGACCCTCTTTGGTTTCATGGAGATCAAAGCGGCAGAAGACCGTCTCTCTTTCTTCAGCAGAGGCAGAGTATAGAGCAATGACGGGGGCTTGCTGTGAACTGACTTGGTTGGGATTTCTTCTCCAAGATTTGGGTGTATTACAATCAAAACCTGCTCTACTATACTGTGATAATAAGGCAGCGCTGCATATTGCTGCTAATCCTGTTTTTCATGAAAGGACGAGACACATTGAAATGGATTGTCATTACATCAGAGATAAAATTCAAGATGGCTCTGTGGTTACAAAGTTTGTGAGTTCTTCACATCAGTTAGCTGATGTTCTTACTAAAGCATTGCGAAAAGAAGACTTCATTCCTATAATTCGCAAGTTGGGAGTTCGCGACATCCACTCTCCAACTTGAGGGGGAGTGTTAGGAAAGTAAATATTGTGTATCTTGTATAATAGGAAAGTAGTTTAGAATAGTTATCTGCTGCCTTATTCTCTCCTTGAATGTAGTGATTGATTCTCCTTAATTGTAGAGATAACTTTCTTGTAGAATAGGAACTCTCTCTCTTGTAATCTGTATATATCTTTGTTACGTGATTGAATACATAATTCATTCAGCTAAATATCCTCTTTTCATTAGCTGCACCCATTTGTTAATTTTGAGATTTGGAACCATACTGAACTGATATGCTATCGGTCGTTGCAATTCGGGTCCAATACCATTTGGGTTCCAACCGCTGGCGACAAATGCAGCAAGGAAGACACAATTCTGGCTTTCCCAACGACGTGAATTTGGTCAAGAACCAGTTCGATATCGATATGCTAGTTTGAGGAGTTTGGATCTTCACCTTACAAAGAGACTGACAAATGAAGGCGGCAGTTCCTTGCATATAGACAGCTAACCGAAAGGTATGGCAGATGAGTGAAAGATTATGCTGCAGGAATCATGCTGAGGAGAGAACTGTAGAGAGAGAGAGAAAGATATGTGGAGTCATAGAGCGAGTATGTGAGAGAGAGAGAGGGGTGCAGTATGAAGGAGAAATTAAAAGTGTATAAGATTTTATATATTTCGTATGCTTTCAATATCAAGATCATTGAAAAAAACAATTCTTAGGTTCACCCATTGGGCAAATAAGCATATTCACCATCTCTTACGATTAACGCATAATAACTTTATAATTTTTTAATCCAACCATTCATGTTGTATAACGTAATACAAAGATTAGTCATTTTCAATTGTACGTTGCCTTGAACTTTTCTGAATAATAGTAGTAAGTATTAATATACTTGTTTCCAACTGCGAACCCTCCACTGCGGTTGCCCTCGTTTCCGCTAACTTCATTACCTGAAATTATGCATGATATATGTTTATCACCTTCATCTTCGTGTTTCTTTATGAGCTTGGTTTGAAAAGGATATGTAGCTGGAAGTAGAGGATTTGCTGGATCTAGTGATGCCGGCACCATGGAAGATCCTTTATCATCGAGATGTTTAGAGGGGTTGTATGTTTCATTCAGATTATGATCGACAGGCTTTAGGTAAGCTCCTAGTGCTCGGAGATTCATGAACATGGAAGTCCTACCATGAAAGCCAACAATCATTTTCCCAGGCGCTTGGATTGAAAAATACTTTCCCAGGCTTCCTTCATCTCCATATGGTCCGTAAGTTTTCCTGTTGCTCCTAAAAGTAAGGGAGCAGATATAGGTTGGGAAGCGCCAAAGCTTAACATATTTTCCATTTTTTTTTTTTTGACTTTGTCAAGGGGAACCCAAAGGCTTCCTATGCCCAAGATAAACCCCTTCGGCGCATGTGAAATGCTCCAACTGTGCATTGCAGCACAGTGCCTCGCCACTTTGACAGCTTCGGGGTTCGAACCTAGGTTGGGGAGCACACCCAACTAGGCAAGAACCACTAAGCCACTTGCAGTAATTAAGAGAAGCGCCAAAGCTTAACATATTTTCCATGAACTGAAGTCAAAAATTCGTACGGATAGTCAAGCCTGATCTGCAGTAATTAAGAGACGTAATTGATTACGTTAATTAACCTATGATTTGGTGATTGAAACGTTCAAGGAGATATGTATATATGTTGAGGTGTAGACTGGACACACCGTATAAGTATAGTAATTGTCTTCTTTACCATGCTTGTCTGATAAAAAAGAGCTCCCGTTGTCGTCATATTCAATCTGGATGGAGACAATTCTCGAAGCCTGATCGTTTGTAGATATCACCAACTGCCTGACCGTTGAGTGAACTCCATCATCAAAACTTTCCCCTCCGTTTTCAGATCCGAACGGCCCAAGCTTTAAGGGTTTTGTTTCATCGGACTGCTTAAAACTCTGTGGCATGCATACACCATTAACATATATAATTAGTGGGTTGTATATATCTAGGGATAGAGGTATAATGAACTGGACTCGAACAAATTAAAGATTCTATACATGCTGCATGCAGAAAGAACAAAACACATGAAAATTGCTACACTCTAGTCCTAAAAGAAGAAAAAAACAGTTAAATAAAGCATCGATAGTGCACAGGAATCAATATAAATGTGTATGCATGCAGTTACCTGGTTGGGACTAGACGACATGGAAGGAGACCTTGTACAGTATTGGGTTTGAATTGCGCACTGACTATGGAGAACAACTTATATATGAGCCTAAATTAATTAAAGGGTTTGATCGGGATAGATATATAGACAAATGCTATAGACAGATGCATGTGGATCAAGATTAAAGAATAGACCAGTCTTGGAACTGTAGTAGGTTGAAGAATCTGGTAAAATGTATTTGTTCAATTTCCACAATTGATATGGGTCACACGAATTGATTCTATTCAAAAGAAAAGGATGAAATTGTTCAAATTCCCTATTATTATAACCATTCAATCAATTAATATTCAGTGCATAGATTCTTATTATTTACTCTCTTAGTGAGGTTGCTAGCTTTATACTTAATGCAATCTGAACATCTTTAGCAATGTTAGTTATTTTTAAGTAAAATTCTAATTAAAGTAGTTTAAAAGATGTTTGAATCTCCTTATTTATTAGACCTCCAACTTGCTCATTCAAATACTCAATATGCTAATTACACCTTCATACACCTTCATAATTTTTTGTAAATACCCTTAACCATAAAATGTGAATTCAACTTGGATTCTTCCACATATATATGCACTCAATAGACCACATATACTGAGAGAAGAAGAGGTCTGCAAATGTTAGCACTGCTGCCACTGCATCTGAACCCAGGTTTCTCAATGACTGTCATGTGGAGAAGGGCAAACAAAATTACATTTCAGATGTGAAACTGATGTCAAATCACCACCTCAGGAAGAGGAAGTGGAGTGCACTTAATGGAATTTATAAATCGATATATATATGTAGCCTCAACATGTTCGCAAAAGGTTGCATTGCCACTATTGTTTCCTTCTTTGGGAAGGATGGAATAAGGGTGCTGAAGTAGAAAAATTGTTATTCTACTTCTTGAGTAGGATTTTTAGAATGATGAAATGATGGAGAAAACTTAAGAGAACAAAACAAGTAACTAATAAGCTTACGTGTTGAAGAAAAAACTAAGCATCCAGCATTTGTTCCAAAATGAAAAGGAAACGGGTCAATACGTTCTTGTAGATCACGTTTATATATATCTGCATATGATTTTAGTGCATGTGTAATCAAATTTAAAAAAAAAAAAAAAACTCTTAGCCCACCCCACCCTTACATATATATGTCATATATTGAGAATCGAACCCATGACCTTTAAAATGTTGAAATTATAACTTACCAATAGGTCACCTTTAGCCCCTAATTATTGAATTTTTTGTGGCTAGACCACGCTACCATATCTGAAGAGAGAGCTCTCAAGTTCATGAGACAAGGAAAAGATCGAATATGAAAAAATAATATCCTTTATGAAACAAGCCCAGTAATGAGAAGCGATACGTTGTATTGAAACCACGTTACTCCTAAAAAACCATCTGACCCACGAAACCCCAAGTCCGCCAATGTTTGAGTCACTTGACCCATTAGAAGGAAAACCCTAATGCAATGAAGTTAGACAATTGACCAACGTCAGCCCCCTCCCCATCCTCATCCCCATCCCCGTCCTCACAATTTTATTACCACCAGCAGTAAGTTATTTTCTATTCATACTTCTTAAATAGGCATTTGAATCTCCTTCTTCTTCAAGTAATGAAACGGCTGATAAAGACACGAGAGAGACGAGAGAGAGAGAGAGAGAGAGAGAGAGAGAGAGAGCACAAAACAAAAACACATCTACAACAAACGCATAGTGGCATGGGCATGCAAGTGAGGTGTTGTTTTTAGATCCGAACAGTTACTAGAGATGTTGACTTCCAAGCAGCCTTGTGCCAATTTCGTTGGTACTGTCCCTAACTATGAGAACTTGTCAGGTAAAGCTTTTGCCCTCTCTCCAGATAATAAATCTGAGACATGGATACTAGATGGTGGGGCTAGTGATCACATAGTTTGTAGCCTTACATTCCTTACATCATTCCAACCCGTATCCAATCGAACAGTAAGGTTGCCTGATGGTACTACGTTGCCGGTTTCTCACATAGGGGACCGTTCGATTTTCTCCTCATTTTTTCCTTCACAATGTGCTTTGTGTCCCATTATTTCATCTGAATCTCATATAGCTATCAGCAAACTTGCTTTTGACTCCTTTTACATCACCATATTCATTAAACAAGTTTGTTTTATACAGGACCTTCGATCGGGGAGGATGATTGGGACGGGAGCTGAAAGTGAGGGACTATACTGCCTCAACATGCCAAGGAAAGGAACATGCAATATGGTGGAGACCAAGACACCTGATGTATGGCATCAAAGACTCGGACACCCATCCAGTAGAGTATCTTCGTTGTTTCCCTTTTTACAAAATAAATCTTGTGATGCAAGTCATTGTTCCATTTGCCCTTTAGCTAAACAAACCAGAAGACCTTTTCCTTTGAGTATTTCATCTAGTCATTCTTGCTTTGATTTAATTCATGTGGATATATGGGGCGGTTATCACGTCCCTTCTCTCTCTGGAGCAAAATACTTCCTAACCATCGTAGATGATTACTCTAGGAGCACTTAATTGGGTCTATCTCATGCATCACAAATCAGAAGCACGAGCTCTACTTATTCACTTTATCAACTTAGTCGAAAATCAATTTGGTAAAAGAATAAAAACTGTTCGAAGTGACAATGGTCCAGAATTTAAGTGCATCGATTTTTATTCTTCCAAAGGCATTTTACATCAGACTAGTTGCATCAACACGCCACAACAAAATGGTGTAGCCGAGCGAAAACACAGGCACTTGTTGAACGTTGCTCGTGCACTTCTTTTCCAGTCACACTTGCCAAAAACTTTTTGGGGTGATGCTATCCTCACTACTGCATATTTGATCAATCGAACACCAACACCACTTTTGCAAGGAAAAACACCTTTCGAAAAATTGTTTTCCAAATCACCAACCTACTCGCACCTTCGTGTTTTCAGTTGTCGTTGTTTTGTGTCTACTCATCCTATCCGACCTAGCAAATTTGATCCACGCTCCATTGAGTGTATCTTTCTAGGTTATCCTCATGGTCGAAAAGGGTATAAAGTCTATAGCTTGAAGGATCAGAAAATATTGGTGTCCCGTGATGTAATCTTCTTTGAGAATGAATTTCCTTATCAACGTGTATCTTCTCCACCTTCGTCTCCTATTAATTCTCCATCACATCCTCCTATTTTTCCTTCCTCATCCAACCCATTCTCAATAAATGACGACACCACCTTTCCTTCCTTATCCAACTCACCTTCCTCCAATGACACGTAACTCTCCTCAAATCTCTCAGAATCACCTCTTAATTCTCCTTCCTTAACTTCCGCTGCTGACATTCCTCCTAATTCCACAAGTGACACGGACTCATCTCCTACACCTTCGTCACCTTTTTCATCCGACACTCAGTAACGCCTTCCTCAATGGCGACTTATATGAAGAGGTCTACAGGCAGTTGTCTCCTGGTTTCGGACGAAAGGGGGAGAATAGGGTCTACAAATTAGTGAAATTACACAAATCCTTGTATGGCCTCAAGCAAGCATCAAGATAGTGGTTTTTAAAGCTTTCTGCCGCACTCAAAGCAGGAGGATTCAGTCAATCTTGGTCCGATTATTCACTCTTTGTCCAAAATATTGAAGGTAGATTCACAGCCTTGCTCGTTTATGTTGATGATGTTATAGTGGCAGAAAATAATCTGCAAGATATCATAGCGACAAAGCAGTTTCTTGCAAGTCGGTTTAAGCTCAAGGACATGGATCAATTGAGGTACTTTCTTGGCATAGAGGTGGCGAGATCAAAACAAGGCATTGCCTTGTGCCAACGGAAGTATGCACTAGAAGTTCTTAAGGATGCAGGCTTTCTAGGTGCCAAACCGTCCAAATTTCCTGTTGATCAAAACTTGGTGTTAACGCAAGGTGAAGGAGTGGAGTTGAAGGATGCAGCTCAATATCGTCTATTAGTTGGGAGACTCATATATTTAACAATCACTAGACCCGACCTTGTGTATGCAGTGCATATCCTAAGTCAGTTTATGGATAGACAGCGACAACCTCACCTAGAGGCCGCTTACAAGGTGTTAAGGTATGTCAAGCAAACTCCCGGACAAGGAATCCTCTTGCCTTCTATTGGTCAGTTGGAGATCAAGGCGTATTGTGATGCAGACTGGGCACGTTGCAAAGACACAAGGAGATCGACTACGGGCTATTGCATTTTCTTAGGTAATGCACCCATTTATTGGAAAACCAAGAAGCAAGGAACCGTATCACGCTCCAGTGCAGAAGCGGAGTATAGGTCCATGGCAACAACATGCTGTGAGATTACATGGATTCGGAATTTGTTAAGGGATTTGAATGTCAAACATGCACATGCAGTCAAGCTTTTCTGCGATAATCAAGCGGCAATTCATATCGCATCAAATCCCGTCTTTCATGAGCGTACAAAACATACACTACAAGAAAATGACTCTTTTACCGCGCACATTTTACGGCGTGCATTAATGCGTGCCGTAATAGGCACACATTTACGGCGCATTTTCACGCAGGCCGTTAATACCCTTTATGATAGGGAAAAACTCACAAACAGTACCTGAGCTATCGGCCACTAATAACTTTCGTACCTCAAGTTCAAAAAATATCAGATTGGTACCTGGACTTTTAACCTCGACCCAAGATACATACCTAAGAATAGTAAAACCGTTAACGGGGTTAACTTTTCAAGGGTAGAGTGGTCATTTCACTGTTCATCTTCTCCAAATCTCTCTGCAATCTCATAATTTTTCTTCTTCTTCTTCATACCTATTCTTCTCTAAAGAAGATGACACTATTCTTCTTCTTCGTAATATAACTTGCACTGAAATGGGCATCATTGTCCTAATCTACCTCATAATCAACCTATGATCAACAATAGTTTTGCATAATGTATGAGCAAAGATTCAAACTTGACCCACAAAACTGCTAAAACAAAGACTGCTTCAATTCCAAGTTGCAAATGCGGTATTATGTATCTACAACACAAAAATGAATCAACACTATTGGACACACACACTGACAACCCAACTGTCTTTTCATATTCAATCAAATCCTCACCAATCCCACCTTCAATACTCACTGCACTCGAACTTGGTCTACCTCCATTTCTGTCAGCGGCAAAGCTCATATCTTCGTCCACCACAAAATGGGTCTTCCCCATCAAGGTCAAATTCACCGACCCCAAATCCTTATCCAAGAAATTGGGCTGACCGGAGTTTAACACCACCACCGTAATCTCGGCTTGCCTTTCTGGGTCAAGAAAGTTAACAACCTGGCCCTCCGGCGAGAGGCTGATACACAAGAACGGCGCCTTTACAACGCCGTAGCTGCCGTCCTTGGCCGGAGATACTTGGGACCCAGTGAGGAACGAAGGGCCTCACTCGAAGAAAATCAAAGGCGGAGACATGGCCTGACCGCCTTGGCCCCAGAACCTTATCAGATTCTTCCACCGTCTCAAAGCCTTGTAGAGGATTCGGTAGGTGATTGTGCCATTACCCCATTTCTTGATCTGAGTCTTGGAGCCCCAGCGGTGGTCACACACTCACACATGGAGAACTAGAGCTTGACGTCATTCTTGCAGAGCAAACGAATCGTTTCGAGGAAGTCACATTGATGAGCGAGAGAGAGGGAAAGAGAATTGGTTCAGCGGAAATCAAATATATACCCAGACATTCACCAAAAACCAACACAAACCAAAAACCCATTGCCATAATAGAATTTATTCTCATTTTTACTTATGTGTGAAGAAGAAGAAGAAGAAGAAAAATTATGAGATAAGAGAGGGCTTTGGAGAAGATGAACAGTGAAATGACCACTCTACTCTTGAAAAGTTAACCCCGTTAACGGTTTTATTGTTCTTAGGTACGTATCTTGGGTCGGGGTTAAAAGTCCAGGTACCAATCTGATATTTTTTGAACTTGAGGTACGAAAGTTATTAGTGGCCGATAGCTCAGGTACTGTTTGTGAGTTTTTCCCTTTATGATATGGTCTTTTACGGCGTGCATCTAATGCGTGCCGTAATAAACACACATTTACGGCGCATTTTCACGCAGGCCGTTAATACCCTTTCTAATATAGTCTTTTACGGCGTGCATGTAATGCATGCCGTTAATGTCATTGTTCATTTAGTCTTTTATGGCATGCATTGATGTGTGCCGTAAAAGTAAAAGGCCAAAAATTTTCACTAAAGTTTTTATTTCCCTCCATCTTTTCCCTCTACACTTTTCATTTTTATTTTTTTCATTTCATAACACAGCCTCGAGCCCTCGTTTCTCACTGCCTCACTTCCAGTCCACGACCCTATCTCATTTCAGTTTCTCTCTCTTCCTTTCGCTCTCTCTTTCTTCACTGGCCTCTCAGTTTTCTCTTCGTCATCGACAATTCGAGATCGCCAAGGAGACCGCCAAGGACTGGGTTAAGCTCTTCGTTTTCTCTACCTTCTTCCTTCACACATCTCTCAGCCGGAGCTTCCTCCTTTCCCTCCAGGTCCATCTCTGCTGTTACTCTTTTCTTCAATCTTGTTTTCGTCGGTTTGTTTTGACTTAATCTTGCTCAGTTATCATCGTTGTCGTTTATTCTTCTTAATTTCATATCCAATTATGATTAGATCTTTTGTAAAGATCCAATATTGGGGCCGCTAAGTTTGTGAAGGAGATGGGGCTCAATTATCGAGCTGCACTTAGCAATATCACCAATTTCAAAAGAGAGGCTTTTGGGTATGTGACTTTTTCTTAGAATCTGAATCTATTTCTGGGTTTTCGTTCTGCCATAGACCCATTACAAAGTTGGAACTGACTCATATTTGATCTCCATTTTTGGTTAATCCACTAGCTCCGTCAGATTTGGTGTCACTCTCGTCCTTATTATTATTTTTTTGTAAGTTGAATCATGGATTTTTATTCTTGTTGTGCTGTTTTGATTGTCAAATTTGAAGTGTCAGTCTAAATTTTTGGTTTAATTCGTCTCCTCATTTGTGGTCTTCTAAATGTGCCTTTTGCAAAGGCACTTCAGAAGTGTCAATCCCAGTTCATGATGGCACAAGATGAGAGGCTTAGAGCCACTTCTGAGATCCTAAACAGTATGAAGATCATTAAGTTACAATCCTGGGAAGAGAAATTCAAAAACTCGGTTAATTCCCTTCGAGAAAGAGAATTCAAATGGTTGTCTGAGGGACAATTTAGGAAGGCTTATGGAACTTTACTCTACTGGATGTCACCAACCATTATCTCTTCTGTTGTTTTTCTAGGGTGTATCCTTTTCAAAAGTGTCCCTCTGAATGCAAGTACTATATTCACAGTTTTAGCTTCACTAAGGAGCATGGGAGAACCTGTGAGAATGATACCAGAGGCTCTTTCAGTAATGATCCAAGTCAAGGTCTCATTTGATCGGCTAAATGCTTTTTTGCTTGATGATGAGTTGAAAGATGATGAGATAAGGAAGCTCCCATCACCAAATTCAGATGAGAGCTTGAGAATACAAAAAGGCATTTTCAGTTGGTATCCTGAATCAGCAATTCAAACTCTGAAAGAAGTGAACCTAGAAGCAAAATGTGAGCAGAAAATTGCAGTTTGTGGACCAGTTGGAGCTGGAAAATCATCACTTTTATTTGCTATACTTGGAGAGATGCCCAAAATTTCAGGAGCTGTAAGTCTAAAAACAGATGATAAATTTTATTTGCCATGCACTAGGTTTGTGTTTGTGGTTTCATTTGCTTACTTGTTTTATGCTTACAGGTCGATGTATTTGGAACCATAGCCTATGTTTCTCAAACTTCTTGGATACAAAGTGGGATAGTTCGTGATAACATACTCTATGGGAAGCCAATGGACAAGAACAAATATGAGAAGATCATAAAAGCTTGTGCTTTGGTAAGGACATAAATAGTTTTGATCATGGTGATCTTACTGAAATAGGCCAGAGGGGAATTAACATGAGTGGAGGGCAAAAGCAAAGGATTCAGCTGGCTCGAGCTGTCTATAGTGATGCTGATATCTACCTCCTAGATGACCCATTCAGTGCAGTAGATGCACACACTGCAGCAATTCTGTTTCATGTAAGAAAGATGTAGTCAGCGATATTTTGAGGCATAGTCTTATTGTAAAACAGGTCACATAATATGAATGGCTTATGCAGGATTGTGTCATGGATGCTCTAGCAAAGAAGACTGTGATTCTTGTGACTCATCAAGTAGAATTTCTGTCAGAAGTTGACAAAATTCTGGTATGCTTTGGCTTTTGTTAGAGATTAATGAAGACTTGACTTGTATTATTTATGAAATCACATGAATATTTTGTTAGAAAAATAAAAGACAAATGAACATTTTCCATGTATAATTTCATTTCCAGGTAATGGAGAGCGGACAAGTTACTCAATCCGGAATCATCGATTTGTATGGAACAAAAATTTTTTGGATGAACTTATCAAGTTCAAGGTAAGATTTTCCTACTGTAAGGTACGATTAGTTCAAGGTCCATATTATGTCGTTTCAGTTCCTTTAGTGTACGAGACACTTTACAGGTATGCTTTTTTTTTTTTTTTTTCCTCCCTCTTCCTTTTGGTGCTACTGCAGCTGTGCTTTTTATTGATGAAAAGGATTTCTATTGCATTTAGTTAAGTCCTTTGGAATATTAAGTAACAGTATCTAGCTTATCTAGATTCTGAACGACATACCTAACTTTTCATTTATTTTTTTGTATTATTGATCTGTTTCTCACTTGTATGACTGGTTTTCAATTCTGAAACTTTATACTGTAATAGTAGCAATAAGTGATGAACCCTGCTTGGGTTTGTTTATCCAGATCTTTAAGTGTTGCACTATTATCCACTCCGAGCTCTTCTCTCTCTCTCCTTTTTTTTTTTTGGTTTAAATTATTTATTTTCTCTTGCAGGGGGATCCAGAAACAGATTTCTACAAGTTCTAAAGCTCGTAAGCTTATTGCACTTTCATTCCTAAGGATCAGTTTGGCATACATGGAGTTTAAGAGAATTTATGAGGTTGAATTACTATGCATTTTTGTGTTGTTTAAATCAAGCTATTTTCTATTCTCACGGGTGATCTTAAGCACATAAAACTAAAACCATAAAAATATTTGGATATGTGCTCGTGCTGCGTTGAACAATTCTCACTTTGAGTCTTGTGTTTTTTTATGATATTCACTCGGTTAATGCTTGCGTACTTTGTATCCTCTTGCCAAACTATTTTGTCTATTTCACAAGAAACAGCTGGTTTCCCACCCAAACTTATTGCATTGGATGATTTCAATGTGGTTCACAGGGGACATATTTGACAAGGAACTAGAAGCAGCCTTGATATTGTGCTTCACTAGTTGATTGGATGGGGGCAAGGATTGTTGCTGCAATATTATGGCCTTTGCATGTGTTGGGAACAAAACTAGTCTATAGTAAAATTCACTCTGCTATTGGAATATCAAAGGTTATTTCTCTTACTTTTTGGACTGACAAGTAGGGTTGGTGTTCTGTGGCATTGGTGTTCTGAAGTTTGCTGCTTTGTTAGGTAAAATCCATCTTCAATACTTATAATTCAGTGTTGCTTTTTATCTCAGAATTGAAGAAAATACCATTATTTGGGAAATAACAGCTAGCTGGTATGTAATATAATAAGAAGAGTTAAAGTACTAAACTTTTATTTACTAAATCAAGTTGGCTTGTGTGATTCGATGTGTTTGTGTGTGTCTGCAAAATCTGTGTAGGGTAGTTGCATTTGTTAAAATGTATGTGCATTGTGACAGTAAATCATTTATTTAATTAAAGCAGAAATTTTCACTATATACCTTGAGAGGCTTAAGCAAGTCCCAAAATTTATAAGTTGTATTAGACATGAAGTTTTTTAGGATTTAGTTTGGCTTTCAGTAAGTTGGTGCTCTGTTTTGGCTTTGCTTATTTGTTTGGATTGCTGGTGCAGTACACATAATGGATTGAGAGGTATGTTTGATTTATACTTTTGATTTGCTTTCTGGTGATGATGAAGGTTATACATGTTGGTTTTGTGGTCGTAGTGGAGGACTAGACCTCACATTAATAGTTTTCTTACTTTATTCTCTAGGCAAGCCCAAACTAAACCATTTGATTTGTGCAGAACAAGAACTTTGAATTGATTAAAAAAAAAAAAAATCTATATCAGTATGTGTATTGTGTAGATATGCATTTTAATTGGCTTTTAGTCTTTCTGGATTTGCTTCTGCAATGTCTATCATTTCTTCTGTTTTGCACTTGTGAAAGAACGAAACACTCACTTCTCAATGCATGTTGCAGTTACTATTCTATGTATGGACATTCCAAGAAGCTGGATGAAGAGATTAAAAGGGGAGCTGCATCTTTGGAAGTAGAAGCCCAACTATCTCAGGTTTGCAATTGTCGATCACTTCAAAGTGGGACAGTTCGTGATAACATACTCTACTTGATTGATGTAATGACTACTGCTACTTGTACATTTTTAATTGTCATTTTGTAAATGAAATTACTTATACCGATAATCTGATTGAAATGTTTCTCTTACATCTAATTTCTCATATGGATATGGTGATACAAATGTCAAATTGGTAAAAATATAATTTTTTTTTTTATTAAAAAAAACCTTATTTACGGCGTGCAAGCTGCGCCTTAAATAGGAACTCAATCACTCTTTTACGGCACACATTATACGCCTTAAATAGAAAGTCTTTTACGGCGTGCAACATGTGCCGTAAATAACATGAGTGACATTTCCGATATCACTTTGATGGCGTTCTTGGATGCACTTTAACGGCGCATTTTAGTGTGCCGTAAATGTGGTACGTCATTTACGGCTCCGGCATTTACAGCCTGCTTTTGTGCGCCGTAAATACCCTTTTACGGCACACATTGTGGGCAGTAAAAGACCATTTTTGGTGTAGTGATATTGAGATTGATTGCCATGTTGTACGAGAAAAAGTACATAGAGGACTTGTTAAAACCATGCACGTTCGAACACAAGAGTAGCCAGCTGATTTATTCACTAAGCCATTGGGTTCGAAGCAATTTTCAGCACTTTTGAACAAGTTGGGTGTAATTAACATACACTCCAACTTGAGGGGGAGTATTGAGGAAAGAAATCCTCCATGAGTTGGAATCTGAGTTGTCATGATCTTCTGTATTACACAAGTTAATTAGCAGATTTGTACTACCATAACACTACCAGAAAAAAGGTCTTTTACGGCCCACAATGTGCGCCGTAAATGACATTTTACGGCCCACAAATGCAGGCCGTAAATGGACATGCCGTAAAAGACAACTATCATTTACGGCACACATTATGTGCGCTGTAAATGAGTCTCAGCGTGCGTCGTAAATGAGCTAAAAGTGGGCCGTAAAAGAGAGGTGCATTTACGGCACACTTACTATGCACGCCGTAAATGAGTTATAATATGCGTCGTAAATGAGTTAAATGTATGCCGTAAATGAGAGTTACATTTACTGCACACATATCATGCACGCCGTAAATGATGTTTGAAAAAATTAAAAAAAAATTAATAATAAAAAATTCACAATTTATTTATTATTTCTTGATTCTATATTTTTGTTAGTAAAATAAACTTCATTTATATAATCATTGTACATCATATAAAATTTGCTTACAAGTAAAGGAGAATCCATTTCCTACACTACTTTACATTCATTTCTTTCACCTACTCTACAAGATTGTAACTCATTGTCACAAGACTCACAGCCCTATATGAACTGAACTAAACCCATAATAACTTCCTTGTGCCTCACCAAGTTGTCCTAAAAGCAAGGGTTCAGTCCATAGTACTAAATAACCCATAACAACTTCTTGTGCCTCACCAAGTTGCAGTCCTAAAAATAAAAACCTAACTGGAAGTAGCAACTAATATGATTTTACCTTCCAGACAAGTATATTGACATCGTGTTGCTGTCACCATAGAGGTCTGGACTGACCTGTTGTTATGCACCAACAAGTATCAAGATCAATAATTCAATTTTCAAAAAGAAAAAACAAGAATTCAACTTATCAGAGAATAAGATATATAATAAAACTGGACTTTGTTGCACTGAATTTAGGTGGTGATGGCTAGTGAACTGTGATCTTCTGGTTCTAGTCTGAATCAATGAAAATATGATTTTCAAATCATTTCTGTCAAAGTATTCGTCATTCAGCTTCAATCTTAGGTGTGGCCAACATAATACTTTTGGCATGTAATCAAAATTCAATCAAAACACCATGTCTATATTTGAAACTGTTAGTGATTTGAATAACCAACTCTTTGTCTCTCTTCAAATGCACTTGTACAAGACAGATATTCTGCATAACATGAAAACACAAGACAAACACTTGAACGGAATGAGTTATAACCCAGACAGCCCAAGAGCTCATACAACTACATCAATAGAGAGACATAACATAAAATTTTAGTTTTGTAGTGTGTACAACATATTAAGCACAGTGAAGAACAAGGATTATTATCATTCAAGCTCCAATAGTTAACAACCATAAAGAAGTTCTTGCAAGCGGTTTCCAATGTTGAGAATGTTAATTGGAAATCGTCTATGCATAAAACAAATACAAACTTGTGTAAAAAAAATATAAGAAAAAAACAAACACAAACTTCACAATAGCACAACTACACAAATCGATTTCAAATCGATAAAGATATTACAGTTACCTGCACAGGCGGAGATGAAAAATCGCAGCCAAGGTCAAGGCCTATCTCCTTCAAATCCCTACAGAGGCTCTATCGATGTAAATAATGGCGTGCTCAGCTCCAATTCTCAATTGCAACGCCTCGTCACCACCGCCGAATACCTCCGCCATTTCAGTAATAATATTGGCATGCCCTCTGTTTATATGAAGAAGTGCCAATAATATTGTGGTCATAATTCCTGAATCAGAAGTCATGGAAGAGCATGAGAGCATCATCAAGGTTCTGTTAGGTCAAGGGATAATGAAGAAGATATAAAGAACATTGTCTAGAGACTATAGACAGGTCCTGATATCATATAAACAAGGTAGCACTTCTTTTATTGCAGAAACAGAAATGACATTGTGAGAAAAGCAAGTAGAATTGTCATTGCACCCCACAAGGGATCTGGCAAGTACTGAACATCAAAAAATGTGTGCCCTAGTGATTTTGGTGCAGGAACATAATTGACAGAAAATTTTATTAGATAAGTCTGTTGTTTGATTCTTCCAAATCTGTTGTTTGATTGGAGTATTTTTATTATTAAGGGACTGTTAGAGTTATCTGATATAGACATAAGGGGTATATGTATCGAGCCAAACACAAAAGCATTAACAAATTAGCCAACTTGTCATTAGGTTAATTGATGTCACTACATAAGTAATCATGTGAAGATTAATTAATAATTGAGAGGAGCTTAAAATCACACTATTCAAACACCGATACAACTCAATCTCTGTCAACAAATGTAACAAAAGTTTTAATAATCAAACACCCCACATCAAAGAGGCCTACCCGAAACATAATATATTATATTTGATACAAAATATCTAGTTGCATTACCTTAGCAGATTTAGAGCGTGGCTTCTTTGGACCTTCTTGTTCAGGTGCTTCTTCAAGAAGTGGTTCAGGGGCCGGGCAACGTTCAACAAAACGAGCAGTCACAAGTCTAACAAAGTTATCTTGAGCAGCATTCTGAACTGCAGAAAGAAAACCCAGAAACAGTACTTACTATCCCCAATAGAAAATAGCATGTATAGGCATGGAGAGCACAAAAAAAAAAGTACATTTAATCACAACATCCCATTAAATTCTCTTTTCCTTCCCACAAAAGAACACTATTGAATTCATCATTTTCCGATATCAAATAGGTCAAACATTAAAGCAATACCTTGACTGCTATTTGATTTGGATTTCTGATTGGCTCTGTCCATTAATTGTTGCTGTGTAAGTCTGCCGTGCTCAAGTAGACCAGCAAGAAATTGTTTGCACTACCAAAACAAAGCAAGTGTAGATAAAACACCAATCCGACCCCCAAAATTCACCAAACAAAAAATACACAAAAAAATGAACTAAATCAAGCTCCTGGGCCACAACCGCCAGAAATTTTGCAAACCTAAGTCGATGGAGTATGTTATATCATACACCGCAATGTACTGAACTTTACGCCCAGCCTCTGCATCACCACAAATCCACAAAAAGCAACTAACTTTACTCAAATTAAACCAATTCAATCTAGAGTTTTACAAACCAGATTCAAAGAATCAAAAACCCCCAAAAAAATTGAGACAAGGAATTCACAAAAAGCCATTAACTTTACTCAAATTGAACCAATCCAATCTAGGGTTTTAAGAAACAGATTGAAATAATCAAAAACCCCCAAAAAAAAAATTGAGATGAGCAGAAGAATTACTGGATTCTTGGGTAAAGGGCTGGACGCAATTGTGCTGGACCAGAATCAGGATAGAATCAAGTCTCTCCACTCCCGCCTCGCCGCCGAATACCTCCGCGCCAAAACCAGAGTGAACGACGGAGATTCCAGAGTGAAGAGATTCTTCAATTCCGGCGAGAACCGAGTCTTCTCTGCGCTTTTGGCCTCGCTGCATTTGAGTCCGAGCGAGTTGTTCTTGTTCAAGTGCTTCGTGGTGTCGCGTTCTATGCGATTGTTGAAATCTCGATCGTGGTCATGGGCTCACACTTCTTCAACACCAGCTGCACGTTCTTCCTCAGATCTAAATGAATTCATAAATAAAAAAATCAGAAACAAGCCCCAATTGAATTTGGGAGAGATGAGAGAGAAGTACTCACCTGATGACCAGATTATTGGCATCGGCCTTTTCATCAATGAGTGAGGATGAAGAGAAGAAGAGGAAACGAGATGGGAGATCGATGAAGAGAGAGATCTGGGTTTGCGGTTAGGTTTTATTTTTTGGAATCTGAAAGGTTTGGTGGCAAATTAGAATTTAGGTCAGCGGGATTCTGAAATTTTTGCTCGTCATTTACGGCGCACAGTAATATAGGCCGTAAATGACTTTAAAATCACCTCATTTACAGCATATATGAAAAGCATGCCGTAAAAGACTAAAATGAAAAGTTTTTTACGGCACACAAAAAAGCATGTCGTAAATATAACATGACATTTACGGCGCACATGCAAAGCACGCCGTAAAAGACCAGAAAGGAAAGTCTTTTACGGCACACAAAAAAACACGCCGTAAATGACACTCTTTTACAGCGCACAATTTATGCACGCCGTAATTTGCGCGTCGTAAAAGACAAGTTTTCTGGTAGTGTAATTAGTCCTACAATTGTGGAGTAGGAGACGTATACTCCTTGTATAAAAGCTTGTAACCCTATTCTGTAATTATTAAGTGAATACAATATCCTTCTCAATATCAAAATCTTTACCTGCTATTCATTTCAAAACAACATAATGGATGGTGATAAAGTAATATGGACTTTACATCCAAAACTAATTTGTAATGGATTGAGTGCCCCAAATCTTTTTAAACTCATATGCAATGTCTCCATTTTTTTTATGGAATTCATACTCTCAAAACGGTTCCGCACATGCAGCGAATTTTCAAGCCATACGCATGAACAATTTATATTGGATGACATGAAACTCGTGTGGCTGTGAGACATTCACATATAGGATAACCTGCTATAATGTTGACATATATCATTTCATAGAACATAATGGATGGAGTGACCAATTGAGATTTATACTCTCAACAGATGGTAATAATGAGTCGCTATGGACTATTCAAAAAAAAAAAAAAAAAGGTGAGTTTGATAGAGTCACGTTAACTACCTTGAAATGCAATTTCTACATGGCATTATTGAACTTTAATGGATAATAGTAGTGGGTATTAATAAATGTATTTCCAACAGCGAATCCTCCATTCCGGTCGCCCTCGTTTCCCTTAACTTGGTTACCGGCAATTATGCATGATAATTGTTTGTTATCTTCTTCGTCGTCATCGTGTGTGTTTCTGAGCTTGGTCTGAGAAGGATATCTAGCTTGACGTAGAGGCCTTGACGGATTTCGTAGTGCGGGCACGACCTCGAGAACTTTAGAGGGGTTGTACTTTTCATTCTGATAATGATCAAGGGGTTTAAGGTAAGCTCCTATTGCACGGATATCCATAAAAATGGAAGCCCTACCATGAAAGCCGACAATCATATTCCCAGGTGCTTGGATTGAAAAATACTTTCCCAGGTTTCCTTCATCAGTTCATCTCCATATGGTCCGTAACATTTCTTGTTGCTCCTAAAAGTAAGGGAGCAAATATAGGTTGGGAACCGCCAAAACTTAACGTATTTTCCATGAACTGAAATCAAATATTCGTACGGATAATCAAGTTTGATCTGCAGACAAAAAATAGTTAATTAATGATTCAGTGATTAATTACATATATGTTTATATAAGCTGAGGGATTACGACTGGACTAACCGTGTCAATATAGGTATCGCCTTCATGACCATGCTTGTCTGACCAAAATGAGCTCCCGTTGTCATCATATTCAATCTGTATGGAGTCAATGTTCGATGAATGAGATATTACCAATTGCCTGACTGTTGAATGAGCTCCATCATCAAAACTTTCCCCTCCGGTTTCTGATCCAAAGGGCCCAAGTTTCAACAGTTTTTTCTCACCAGAATCCTTCAAACTCTGTAACATGCGTGGAATATTAACATTAATCTACAATTTATTTAGTACGTATATGTAACAGCTTGGAACTGAGGTATAATGAACGAACAAAAGAATTTTTGTATAGACAGAGAGAAAAGAAATCATAAATTACATACACAGTCTATAAGACAGACCTAAAAGAAACAAGGACAAAATCGACACTTGCAGAGCACTTGAATCAATGTAAATATGTATAGGCACTTACCATGTTCGAATTAAACGAGATGGGAGGAAGTGAGGAGAGAGTGAGTTTAAGGATGTGATCGAATGAAATTGAATGGCGAAATTAGAGAGTTATATATATATGCCTTGAGCATTTGAGCGAAGGGTTTGATAAATAGCTAGGTAGTTTAGAACTGTAGTCTTGCACGGAAGAATCTAAATATTCTTTTCCAATTAATGTTAAAAATTAAAATCATTGGAATGGATCTAATTCAAAGGAGAAAGACCGAGCCTAAATAAATATGGATTAAGAACATCTTTAGCAGGCTCTCTATTTTGACTCCTTAGCTATTTTGGAGAGCATGTTTAACTTTTTATATATTTTAGTAGCTGCACCAGACTCCTAAGTGACTCTCTATTATAACTTTTAGCTATCTCGCTCCTAAATATAGAGAGCGAGATGAGGCTCTCTATAATTTAAAACATTCATTTGAAGTTATTTTATGTAATTTATAAATACATTTAAACTATTTAATATTCATTTAAAAATTAATATAAATTCAAAACTAGCTAAAATAGAGAGTATTGATGTAGACGTATTTCTAAAGTGGCTAGCTAAAATGATTTTTTAGCTACTTTGGCTAAAATTTGGCTCAAAAATGGCTAGCATTGCTAAAGATACTCTAAGTCATTAAGATTTAAGACATTAATACTTTGCCAGTAGCTTGGAACTGTAGTAATTAGTTTGGAAAAAGCTAAATATTCTGTTTTCCAACATATATGGATTGTGCGAAAGGTTCCAGTTCAAAAGAAGAAATACTGAACGAGATTGTTCAAATTCCTATAACCATTCATTAGATATTCTCCACAAAAGAGTCTTATCGTTTACTTTACACTAGATAGCTATAGCTAGCGTACTGCCAACACATTCTTAAGCAAGTAGCTACTAACAAGGATTTTGATTAACTGTCTCTTTTCTTTTTTAAAGAAACTGTCTCCTTTTATATACGTTAAAAACTCGAGTACAACTCCTAAAAATATAGCGTTATCGAGATAAGCAAGAATCCACAAAAAAAGCACTCAACTATACAATAATAAAGAGAAAAGAAAATTACTAAGACACTAAGTACTCAAGTGTTCTTTTTTCATTTACCAGACTTCATTTGTCAATTGTGCATGTACTTAACAAGAAAATTAAAATATTTTCTCATTCTCAATTCAAATGAATTAACGAGAGGCCTTAGAGTACGTTTATCTCTACGACTCTACCAATATTATGACTACTACAAGGCCTGAGCTACACATAACTTTCCAAATTAAACCGCCCAGCATCGATCGCTAGCACTTAGTGGTGTTTGGCAAATTTTGATCACAAGAAAACGCAAAACGTGTACCCCAACGACTTCTCCTAGTTTGTCTATCTATATATCTTCATTCTTCGTCATTTAGCAGTCAGTGCCTAGGTTCTTGCTACTTGTTAGCAACAATCGTTATCCACTTCTTCCGTAATACAAGCTTCGAGACCAACTAATTAAAGTCGAACACATCTTCAGTCTACTTATAGTCTGGCTAATCTTGGTCAACACATTATTATGATTCTATCTGCATTAGATTTTAGTAGGATATGATTCTTACTCTGGTGTAATCGTAGTCCACACACCTCATTATGATTCTACTCTTATCGAATTGCAAAGCAGTCACTTTCGTTTGGTGGCCGAATGAAGAGCAGGCCAGAATCTTAGCCGAGGGAATTTCACTTGCTATATATCATTGTATATAGAACGTATATAGTGGCATCTTTGAGATAACAATAATAAACTAATTGCTAGCGTGCTGTATCAGCTACTTGGATGAAAAGTTGGCCGATTAATTTTTGTTCACACTAACTATGAAATGAAAAAAAAAAAAAAAAATTAATAGTGCAGAGATATATGTATACATAACAAGGAATCCGTTATCTTTTACATAACGTACTGGTGAAGATAAATAGTTTGGAGACAAACCGAAGTCAAAACACATTTTCAATTTATTGATAGTGTAGCTAGTCTTGCTCAGGTTTACATATTATGATTGCTCAAATTTTAAAATCGATAATCCTCCACAAAGAATAAAAGGATATAAATATTATACAAAGAATAAAAGGTTACATATTATAAATATTTGCAACGTGTTTATTACTTTACTTTTTAGGATTCTTACTTTTGTGGATGAGAATCATAATTGGATCCCAAATATATTGTACGTGTTCAGGAACTAAATCGATATTATTTTCCACATGCAAAAGTGTCCTAATTAATTTTGTATTATTATTAAATAGGTGCCCTAAAGTAGTATAAATAATACAATAAAGAGTCACTAACAGCTCACTATCAGACCAACAAAATCTGAACATAACTTCTTAAGTCCAAATGGACACACTAATCGATTTACTAATTCTCTATAACACCATGAGGCTGAAAAAAAAATGATCATGTTAACTAAGGAGACTTCTAGTCCGATAAGGTGCCAACACCATTAATAAATAATAAGGAAGCCTTGGCATACCAACCGGGTACTAATTCTGAACTGATGAAAGATTTAAAAAGAGAAAAATACAGAGAAAAAAGACTATTAAAGAATATACTGATCAAATTTTGCTCCGAGATTACAGGGAAGCCTTTTAGGGTTTTGGAAATCGCAAAGAAAAGCTTGTTGCCTGTCCGGCGGCGCCTCCGCGTCGACTGTGGGTTCCGGCCTCATCCACGAGTGGCGGGTGTTGCCGGACGGGATCGTGGGGGCTCGGGGCTCCGTATCGGGTTTCGGATTCATCCTTCCGGGTCGTATACGACGTTTCTCTCTTCTCGGATGGCAGCGCAGGCGTGCAGGATGGGTGGCTGGGATTCGACGCAGGCTTGGAGCAGGTGGCCTGAGGCCAGATCGTGGCGGCGGTATGCCATGGATTGTATGGCACTGGCTATCTCTCAAAGATGGGTTGATAGGCGGATCAAGCGGACGGACAAGGCCGGGCGGCAAGGCATGGAGAGTTTCGCACTGGATCTCGGTGTGGACTCGTCGGGATCTGGGTTTAATTCTGGTTTCGGCCAACAACAGTTGAGGTCGGCGTGGCTTGCTGTGCGGACTGTGTCTTTCCGGCGATGTGAGTTTGACGGGGCAGTGTTATGGAGGTGGCTTGCCGGCGGGCCACCTAAGGAGAAGGAAGACGGTAGGTGGGGCTGTTTCATGTTTTTAATTAGAGTAATTGTTTTGGTTAGGTTTTTGATTAGGATTTTGGTTAGGTCTTTCTGGTCATTCGCATGTCCCTACTCTGTTGAGCTAGGGTTGGGTCAATTTGAGGTGCCATGGATGTGGTGTCATTCCTGGGGACGAATTGGTTTAATTTCGGTGTTATCTTATGGTCAATGTGCTAACGAGCGATCCTTGCACGTGGTCTGGTATCTTTGGGACACGGTGTGGAAGAGGGCGTTGGTTTTTCTGGCGATTGTCTATGAGGTGGTATCAAGATTCTCGGGATTTCTTGTAGCCCGAGTGGTTGGGCGTTATAGGTGGTTAGGGGTTGGGCCCCTTCGGCTCATGGAAGTCATTCTTGATGACGGACCCATAACTGGTTTAGGTTTTAGGGAAGAGAGTGGGGAGTTCATGTCCACCACCGGTCATTCCCGTATGGTGTAATTTGGTTATTATCAATAAAGGTTTTCTTATTCTCAAAAAAAAACAGAGAAAAATACATAATAGCACCGACAGTTGGAAAAATATAAAAACCAACTTATGTAGGTTTTATACAAATCAAAACACAAAGCCCAAGCCCAAGGGAAATGAAACAGGCTTGGTTCCAAATTTTTATGAAAAATCACCAAAACTCTTAGTTCAATTAAAAACTTTACATCTATGCCACTGAGGATCAGAAAGTTTGGGGATATCTCTCTCACCTTCTTACCCTACAGAGATCCATTCGAATTTTCCCAGACCTCTCCATAGCTCGATTTGAATCGGGAGCAGCTGACCTTACAATGGGGATTTCAACCTCGCGCTCGTAATCGTCGCCATTATACTGGTGGTCGTCGTCTTTGCCTTCAGTGTCTACCTTCTCGTCAATTGCCAGCATTTGGACGACAAGAACCAGGCTTACTTTCCCGACGTGAAGACGAAGACGAAGACGGTGTCTGTCAAAGACGTCGTTGTTTCTCTCAAGCTCCGAGGTGGATTTCACTGACTTCCAAACGAACTCAATTTTTTGTTATTTACTCCTTTTGTTCATTTTTTGCCCCTCTCCATTCAACTTAAACTTTTATTTCATCTATGTCCTTTATCATTTTTAGTTACAAGTTTTTTTCTCGTGAAATTTATGTCAATAAATTTGTTAATACTAAAAATTATACCATTATGTAGATTTTTTTTTTTTGAACCAAGTAATCATTCATTCATCTCAAGCCAGAATGACACGGATACATACATTCCCTTGCCAATTCTAGGGCAAGTTTAGGACGTGGTATGCTAGCATCACCCATTAGACAACCAGTACTCACTTATTCAGAAGCAAGCCTATAACTATGAAAAATCTAGAGCATAGTAAATAGACATATTTCAACAAAAAATCAAATTTCCTCCTTGCGATCCAAGCTAGGACTAGGATGTGTGGGTGGATCTCTCCTCATGGATCCCAAATTCAAAACCCCATAGACGCATAGCCTAAAACTTGAAGTCCCAAAACATGATTGAATTGGTCCACCCAACTTTGTTTGGACACCCAAGAGAGTTTAGGCACCCAAACAGAATTAGGCCTCCAACATAAATTGGGCCACAAAATTGATCCGGGCATCCAACCCAAATTGGGTGCACCAATTGCTGCACTGTTCCCGATCACAGTCTCCCAATCGTGGTTCCGGCGATTGACGGTCGACTTCCCCTTCCAGAAGCGTCCTCGCCTCTCCATCTCCCCGCCGTTCATTGTCTCCAGTCCAAGCGTCGCAATAGCGAGCCCTGCCATGTTCCTCTCCAACCTGCCATGCCCTGTCAAAACACATTTGATCCACTTCAAGCCGAGCTCGCCGTCAACCTCCCGTGTCCCTACCATTGCCACAACCGTCGCAATACCCACAGATCGGACTGCCGCCAAATTTCCTCTGTTTTGGGCCCAGGAATTCCTCCTCATACCTAATTGATCCTTTTGTTTCGCCATCAACAAAATCAGATTGTCGATCATAATCGGCCAGAATCTCCAATTTTCGACAGCCTTAAGCCGTGCTCTGGAAGGCCTGACTCGGCCCCAATCAATTGAAGAACACCTCTCTGCAACTTGACATCGAGAAACAATTAGATTTCCCCAAGATCTCCCACACCAGTTGCCGGCATACTTTGGTGCGAGGAGGATCGATTGAAAGCTTGTCGATTGAAGTTGGATAGTTTCGAGAAGGCAATGAGAGGCAGAGAGAGAGGCTCTGCTTGGTGTTGACGGCAAGCGCCGATGATAGAACCCCCAGCCATGACGGCTAGGGTTTGAGAGAGAGCGGAAGAGATTCCGTCTCATTTTAGATTACCATTATGTAGGTCACAACGAGATCTTTCAAATATATTGAATATATTTAGACACGATTATTTTAATACATAATAATGAATTTTGTTTTCATAAAATATAATAAATTATAAAATTATGAGAATTACAATATTAAGTAATGGCCTCTTCAAAACCTTCTTGGAGAATAGCCGTTGCACGTTTTTTTGTCTCTTAGGCATAATTATTCGCCCCGCTATTTTGAAATATGGCTTATGGCTTATACCATACTGTGGCAACTCTTTTTTCATTAAACAACATATTTCTTGCAATATGACAAGTCACATATGATTTACGGTGGGTGATGCTCTAGTCTTGCCTTAATTCTTTGATACCGATCGGATTCATATGATCGTTATCTACCCTCAACCAAGAAATCCTAGAGAACAAGGCTACGTAAAGCAATATAGATATATAGTATTTGGTTACCGCGATGACTAATAATCCACAAAATTAAAGTGAAGTAACAAACACGTACAATTGACTCCTAATTTAGAAGGGAAAAAAAAAAAAAAGGGAGATAGCAATAAGGTGATGTCAAGATTAGTCCGAAGTAACACATTTATAACCTCTAGCTTACAGTTGTCTATGAGTATGCCGGAAAAGTGACTGTGTATGCATATATAATCTACTAGCTCACGGTTTTCTCCACCAAATATCGAGTCTTATCTTTTATACTCGATCACCTAGATAGCTCAATGCCTCAATGACATGATCTTACCCTAATTCCCTGACACTAATTAATTGATTGCGCGCATGATTAATGTATTTTCTTAATCGAGGTGTTTAACCACTGCCTAACTGCCTAGGCTGCCACCCAGAGGGATTTTAGAACACTGGTTAGGAATTCGAGCCAACTAGAATCTATGTAGAACAAGTGTAGCTAGAAAGAACTTTATGCATGGCCATCGAGATAACCGAGAATTCGCAGTTGAAAAATCTTGAGGGAAAGTGAATAATTTATTGAATATATGCTTCCTAATCACTCATTAATACGGTTAGTACTTGCTTGGTAACAATTAGTCAGTATAAATCACGTACAGTAAGTAGCGGTGGACAAACATTCAAGCAAGGACAACAGTAAAACTAAGACATTGAAGATTAAGTACCTTTTTTTTTTTTGATAAATTCAAGATTAAGTACCTTGATATGAAAATTATATGTATTTCCAACAGCGTAAGTTCCACAGTGGTTGCCCTCGTTTCCCTGAACTTGGTTATTGGAAATTACGCATGATATCGGTTTGTTAACTTTGTCGTAATCTTCCTTGATCAGCATAGTCTGAGAAGGATATCCATCTAGAAGTAGAGGCGTCGACACATTTTGTACCACCACTGAAGAGTCTTTAAGCTCGAGAGGTTTTGACTGGAGGTACTTTTCATTCTCGTGATGATCAAGAGGCTTTAGGTGAGCACCTATTGCCCGAATTTCCATATAAGTGGAAGACCTGCCATGAAAGCCAACAATCTTACTCCCAGGCACTTGAATTGAAAACAATCTTCCTACTTCCTTTCCATATGGTCCATAACTCTTCTTGTTGCTCTTGAAAGTAAGGGAGCAAACATTGGTCGGCAAGTACCACAGCTTATCATAATGTCCATGAACTGAAGTCAAAAATTCGTCCGGATAATCAAGCTTGATCTGTATTAAGACGTATAAATATAACTAATTAACGAATTAATTGGTAGCATTATTGAAAGCCTAGATCAAAAAAGATTAATAAACGACAATGGGTGTAGATTAGACAAACCGTGTCTGTTTTGCTAGAAAGCAGGCTGGAACCATGTTGGTCCGACCAAAATGAGCTCCCATTGTCATCATATTCAATCCTGATGGAATCAACATTGGACGATCTATAATTTATCACCAACTGCCTCACTGTTGAGTAAATACCATCATCAAAAATTTCCCCTCCAGTTTCTGATCCAAATGGCCCAACCTTGAATTTTGTCTGTATCTAATTAAGGAAGTTCCAGCAAAAATATTACAACGTACAATCTATAAAGACCAAAAATAAAATCCATATAGCATATATAAATATCGAGATGGATATATGATTTATGGAAAACTATGTTTAATTACATTGTTTAGTCGACAAAGTCTCCTCCTGGATATTGCCATGTTGGAATTGAGGCAAAATGGGAGGAAGAAGTCAGAAGAGAGTGAAGGTGAGAGCGTGAGGCTGTGAATGAACTTGAATATTGCACACTGGTTAGGAAGGAGATACTTTCAGAGGAATCCATTTATATATCTGCATATTCAGCCTAAATTAAAAGATTGATCAGGTGAAGAGCGTGCGCCACAGACACACATTATATAGATTCATATCGATTAAGAGATTAGTAAATTAACAGGAACGTAGCTTGAAACTGCAGAAGAGGCTAAAATTAATATTCTGGATTCCAGCATATATGGAACTGTGCGAATGGATCCGGTCCAAAAGGAAAAGGAGTGATTGATCGATATTGTTCATATTCCCTGTTATTATGATCATTTAACCGGTATTCTGCACAAAAGAGTCTTATTATTCACTATCAATTAGCTAGCTAGCTTAGTCAAGTATTTCTCAGTCTCACCAGAATAATTCCAGGGATCACTATAAATCACTAATTTATGATGTACACTTGGAGAGCTGAGTGCTTTTTTATTCACCGCATGCATATGAAATTTTGTGTGTGTGTGTGTGGGACTATTCTAGAGAAGACTATTATAAATGTAATATTTGAAGATTTTTATTATTTTTCACTAGTATACGACCTAATTCAACGATTTTGAACTGTTGATATTTTAGATTTATATGTAAGAATTGTGTGTGTGTGAGTGGACCTATTCTAGAGAGGACCTTTATAAACTTAATGTTTGAGGATTTTTACTATTTTTCACTAGTATACGACTTAGTTCAACGATTTTCAACTGTTGATCTTTTAGATTCCTATGTAAGAATTATGTCTACAAAAAATCAACCAAATCCATAATCAATTGGTCATTGAAAATATGTAAACAAATGTAGCCTATTAGATAAATTAGAAGAAACATAGTGCTAATCAAACAGTTAAATATTTTTTGATTTGGCTAATCTTTTGTATGATTTATATGTGTGCATGTAACTTGAGAATGAGTGGTTAGATTATTAAACTACATGTTTATAAAGATCCTCAAATTTTAAGTTTAAGAAGGTTCTCTTATCTATAAATGTATAACCATATAATATACATATATAAGGAAAGAATCGAATCTATCCACAATAATATAAGTTTTTTTTTAGTAAAATGAGGTCAGCCATTTATTGAAATTAAAATATTATAATGATACCATGCCAAAAGGCATAAGAAAGAAAATAAATGATGCGAAAGGAAAAGATGCAAAAATTGCATCTGAAATACAAAGAATTAAAAATGCAAGAGCAGCAGCGACGAAGCGCATCGCTGATTTTACACTACGGATTGCAGCCGTGTAGTGAATTGAGTAGTCGGTGGTTTGACTACCCATCGAACTCCAATGCACAATTTGACAAAAATCAACTTGGCGCCGGAATGAAGGCACTCTCCCACCTAAAGATCGAAGCCGGCCAAGGGTGTCAGAACATGGTCATGTTGGCAGACAATCTTTCACGAACAAATACCATAGAATTGGGTCCTAGATCCAATACCAGTAAAGCACAGGAGCCCCAATCCATTCTAGCGAATCATAATAAGCCCACCAAAAATAGTGGGTTGTAGACCACACCCAACTTCCACCCGGATCCCAGATCCGGATCCTACTGCCGACGAACAGGGGACTAGCGCCATCACACTCGGCCCCGTGGCTTTCAGGAACAGAAACTACCCTACTGTTGTAGCCAGCGCCGCCCTCCAAGTCACCGCCGTCGTAGCCCCAAAAAGCCGGGCCCCAAACCCCGATCCGTTTGCACAGTCGGCGCCGATCACTGAACCTCGAAGCCCACGACCAGCCCCACCTTGAAACCCGCCACCTGCATAATCCCTTGCTGCCAGACCGCTTGCAAATACCTGCAGATTCATAACCAGAGGCAAGCAAACCAACCAAGAGAGGATCAGTTCTTGTCAAACCGCCGAAACCATTATGGTTACAAGGAATCCGATCCACTAGATCCCACAAACCCCAACCAATTCTACAACCATCAACCGCCGCCCAATCCAACCTAACCCTTGCCACCCGACCCAAATCGGAGTAGTCACTGTCAAAAGACAACTTCGAACCCTCAAAATTCTCACACCACATTAATCCATTGCTCCCGAAAACGACGAGGGAAACCATACATAGGCCGAAACCTAAAGAGATCTCCAAGAATGTAGTAGATTCAGGCCACGACAACCCCATAAGAGGTGCCGCTCCTCAAACCCTAGCAGAGAGCGTAGGGAGTCTATATTTGCATATGGTGTTATGCAGGTTTCACAATAATATAAGTTAATTAGATTAATTAATTAGGATTTCTTGGGTAGGAATAATGCATATAATAATGGTTTAATTGATAATGATTGATGATTAACTGTCCGCTAACCATATGGGATCATAAGGTGATCGTATCGATCATGCCTTATTTAGTGGACAATGCATCCTAAGTGGTTGGGTCGATCGAAGAATTATGTCCATTGATGATATAACGAAAACTAGTGCAACAAATGTATAGTTCATTACCCACATATGTCACATTGATAAAGAAACAATGTAGAGATCTATGATCGAGTTGAACATGAGGGGGGAAGAAATGTGCCGCTCATTTTCTTGACCTTTATACGAGAGGCACTTAAGGTTATTAAAGATGTCGTATTACTTGATCACCTAAAAAAACTAATTAACCAGTGTTGCTAAATGGCGCCTCAAACAATAAGTTTTCAAAAAACATCGTCCCAAACACTAGGATGATGAGAGTTACAAATTATTCATCGTCTAAATACAGTCATTAATGAGTAATTTAGGCTTCATAATCAAAATAAATTGGCAATGATTAGAGTGACCCAAATCCTTATAAATTCATAGGTAAGGTTTCCATTTTCCCATATGGGATTCATATTCTCAACGTGCTCATGCATGTGTGATGTAATTTCAAGCTATACACGTTGACAACTTTTATTGGGTGAAGTACGTGGAGCCCATGAGGCATGCACACATGGTATCACCTTCACTAATGTTTCTACTGAAGAATACGGTAACTAAGAAGCATGATGGGGAGAGAGAGAGAGATGACACCGGATGTATAGTGGTTCACCTTGCACTTGGGGCAAGGCTACGTCCACTTAGATATTTTACTATGAGTGAGGTCAAGTGACCTTTGTAGTGATACAAGTGTGGGGATCATGGATCCATCCCTTCTAAGAAGGGGATGACTTCCCTTTATAGCTAAGGGAAGTCCCACTCTATTTACATATCCTCGATGTGGGACAATAATACATATATTGCTTCTCTTGAAGCCTCTTGGAGAGCATGGGAGGGTGGCCTCCCTACGAGGTACCGGCCGACCTCCACCATAGCGAGGTAGCTCGGGTGTCGGACTACCGGATGCATGTCGTAGGCGGGACTAACCATGCCGCGGGGCCTACCTAAGAGGTCGTTGCTTATGCTTGGCGGTATGTGATATAGGTGGTATGTACAAGTCCCCCAAGTCCCCGAGTAAAAGGCGCTTCTTGGTTGGGGAGTTTAAATATGATGCCGCCAAGTATGAGTGATGACCTTGTTGAACGCTATACCCATACTAGTCCCCCAACTCCGTAAGTAAGAAGGGACTCTACGGGTATGTTGGTGCCCCGGGGCCCTCATCAAGCTAGTACCTGCAAATAAGATGAGTGCACACAAAGCATATTGATTGCGCTAGGGCAATCGAAGTGACATTTGAGTCAAATGCATCGAGGTGCATGAATGTTTATGTGAGATGCATGTTACACAACGTGTGTATGCACATATTATGTAATATTTGACATACGACGTATAAGTCGAAAATGTATGTGTTATGATAGTATAACGAAGTGCATATGATGCATAGATGTGTGATGAACACGATGACACATAATGATATGTAATGTTGTATTCACGTGATACATATGTGTTAGGATCGGGAGTGTTGTTACTCGCCGAGTCCCCCAAGTCACGTAGTAAAACAGGATTTTGGATTTAGGCTACGGTAGACGAAGCTGGTAAGGCTAAGAATGAAGCTCCGGTATCGAAGTAACCATTGACAATACTAACGAGACTACGGCGTGACCATGATAGTCCCCCAAGTATAGGTTAGAGGAAGGAACTCTAACTTACTTAACCCGAACGTATGAACCATAACCTGATTGGTTGGCTCATGTGTAACGGGAACGTAAGAGATGAGCTCCCTCATGTTGAGCGGGTGTGAGTTTTGTCCTATGGTCCTATTAATGGGATGTAAAAGAAATTTAATTGTTGCGATCAACAATAGGTGAAAATTTTCAATATTTCCATTAATAGACCATAACACGAAAGTATGAGTGTGAAGCTCAATGATAGTCCCGGTCGGGTACTACCTCCACTTGTGATAAGTGGTATGAATAAGTCCCCCAAGTGTACAGAACGCTCGGGAGGTGAGATGATTCAAAAAGCAAAGGATTGGACCTTCGCTTACCCCGCCTCCGGTACCAAGTGGGGTTTTCTGAGGGCTTGAGCCTATGGTACCCGATAGGGTAGAATGAGGATTTGGGTTTATGATACCCGGAAGGGTAAATGAGGACTCGAGTTTCTGATACTCAGAATGGTAGAATGAGGATTTGGGTCTCTGATACCCGGAAGGGTAGGATGAGGACTGAGGACTTAGGCCTCTGATACTCGGAAGGGTAGGATGAGGACTTGGGCCTCTGATACCCGGAAGGGTAGATTGAGGACATGGGCCTCTGATACCAGGAAGGGTAGGATGAGGACTGAGGACTTGAGCCTCTGATACCCGGAAGGGTAGAATGAGGACTTGGGCCTCTGATACCCGGAAGGGTAGAATGAGGACTTGGGCCTCTGATACCCGGAAGGGTAGGATGAGGACTGAGGACTTGAGCCTCTGATACCCGGAAGGGTAGAATAAGGACATGGGCCTCTGATACCCGGAAGGGTAGAATGAGGACTTGAGCCTCTGATACCCGGAAGGGTAGAATGAGGACTCGGGCCTCTGATACCCGGAAGGGTAGAATGAGGACTTGAGCCTCTGATACCCGGAAGGGTAGAATGAGGACTTGGGCCTCTGATACCCGGAAGGGTAGGATGAGGACTGAGGACTTGGGCCTCTGATACCCGGAAGGGTAGGATGAGGACTTGGGCCTCTGATACCCGGAAGGGTAGATTGAGGACATGGGCCTCTGATACCCGGAAGGGTAGGATGAGGACTTGGGCCTCTGATACCCGGAAGGGTAGATTGAGGACATGGGCCTCTGATACTCGGAAGGGTAGATCGAGGACTTGAGCCTCTGATACCCGGAAGGGTAGAATGAGGACTTGGGCCTCTGATACCCGGAAGCGTAGATTGAGGACATGGGCCTCTGATACCCGGAAGGGTAGATCGAGGACTTGGGTCTTTGATACCCGGAAGGGTAGATTGAGGACATGGGCCTCTGATACCCGGAAGGTTAGATCGAGGACTGAGGACTTGGGCCTCTGATACCCGGAAGGGTAGATCGAGGACTTGATGCCTCTCGTACCCGATGGGGTAGCATGAGGGCTTGATGCCTCTCGTACCCGATAGGGTAGCATGAGGGCTTGATGCCTCTCGTACCCGATGGGGTAGCATGAGGGCTTGAGCCTCTGATACCCGGAAGGGTAGGATGAGGACTGAGGACTTGGGCCTCTGATACCCGGAAGGGTAGAATGAGGACTTGGGCCTCTGATACCCGGAAGGGTAGATTGAGGACATGGGCCTCTGATACCCAGAAGGGTAGGATGAGGACTTGATGCCTCTCGTACCCGATGGGGTAGCATGAGGACTTGATGCCTCTCGTACCCGATGGGGTAGCATGAAGGCTTGAGCCTCCTTAACCCAATGGGGTTGAATGAGGGCTTGATGCCTCTCGTACCCGATGGGGTAGCATGAGGGCTTGAGCCTCCTTAACCCAATGGGGTTGAATGAGGGCTTGTAGGCCTCCTTTACCCGGTGGCGTGGCCCAGGGTAGAATCAGAGATTGAGCATTGTAACCCCGTTGGGGTATCCGGTAGCTTTCGCCTCCGGTACCTGGTGGCGTGGCCCCGGGAAGAATGATGGCATTGGCCTTGTAACCCCGTTGGGGTACCTCGCCGATTGGAGAGGATTTGATGTAATGATATGACCTTGACTTACCCCTTGGGGGTACCGCGCTCGGGGCGAGGATTTATGTGATGCATGTTGCATTTATTTAGTGTCATATGTGTATATGTAGCAATTTAATTGGATTGCAATTAAATTAACGTTTGACATTAAATAAATAGGCACAATAGATATGATATTGAAAATTAATGCACTTTGTAGACATGCTTTGATTATAGTAACTGCTATTGAAGCATGTAAAGCATTGCATTAATTTAAAGTGGAAGAGCATAAGTGAGAACTTACTTGGAACCGGTCGAAAATGATATAAACATTGTAAACAATGACGGAGTTGTCCGAGTATGAGGTTTCCATGTTTTGAAAAGTGGTGTCACAGTTGTAGTGTGGATAATATATCCAGTTCGATTAATCAAGCTCATCTGTAAGTTGCTGTGTTGCTGCTGATGGGTGCTTTGCTTTGCCCGGGAGTGCAAGCTTGAAGTTTATGCGGTGCCGAGACCAAGATATTCTGTCCAGGCGGAGGAACGCCAAGCTCAGTTGCTAGACCTCAAGTTTTTTTTTTTGTTTTTTTTTTTGAACCCCGGACGAGTGGCTGATACATTCCCGGAGACTAAGGGTTGGAGAGGGTCAGCGGGTTCCGGAAGCAAGTTCCGGGTTGGGTTACCGGGGGGTGCAGGCTGCCGGGTTCCGGGCTTGTCACCGAGACATGATGAAGAGATTACCGGTGAGGTAACCAGGATGAGCTTCCGGGGAGCGAAGTAGCTGGCTAGGAGAGTTGTCGGTGAAGATGATCTGGGATTCCTGGGTGCCCAGAGAAGTTCGTTTCTTTTTTTGTGAATGGTACTTGGCCAAATTGAATACCGGCTTCATGAGTTTCATATGCTAAAGACGGGTCAGCGAGACCAAGACAGAGCACCGAGAGCAAAGGGTACCGATAAGGGCAGCTGGTAGTACCGGTGAGGGCGGGGGGTATCGGAGACAGCGGTAGCTGTGTTGCTAGCGGTACCGGAATTGCAATTGAGTTCGGGAACTGACTATGCTGGCCGGGGTCCAGATAGGATCGGGGTCTTGCCTGTCGAGCGAGTTGAGCGAAAGTCCCGGCCATGGAGATTTCTCAAGCACGTATGGGTGCCCAGAGAAGATTTGTGGGTGCCGGAAGCACGTTGAATTCCCGGAAACAAAGATATCAATAGGGGTATCGGTGGCTTGAAGCCTCTGATACTGCCAGTGAGCAAGCTGCTAAGTTCTTACCGGTGTGCATGAGGCAGGAGGCTGTTCGAGGATCGTCAAGGTGAAGTTCCCGGTGGGGTACCCGAGTTCGTGCATCTGGACGGAGGTTTCTCAGAGACTGGAAGAGGCACCGAGACCGAATATGAAGGCAACGTTGCCTCCCTCAAGGCACCACAGCTGTGAGCCTCTAAGCTTTGGGTGTACTGAGCAAATGTTCATGCGGCCCCCCTTTTTTTTTTTGGAATCGGTACTCGGTGAGAGATACCGCTGAGTTTGCAATAAGCAAGGTACCGCTGCAGATGCATGGGCAACTGGGGAGATGAAGTGCTGGGGAGAGAAGCTCTCTTCTCCCCCTTGTTTTTTTTGTGTCTGTTGCCCGAAGTGAAGGAGACCGGCGAGTACCGGTGATGACAGTGGGTACCGGTGAGGCAGCAGGTACCGGTGATGGCAGGTGGTACCGGTGATGGCAGGGGGTACCGGTGATGACAGCGGGTACCGATAAGGGCAGCTGGTACCGGTGATGGCAGGGGGTACCATGAGGCAGACCAGAGCGGGTGGGTTGACGTACGGGACTATATGGCTAGACCTTGATTCTTTAATTGGTAGCGGGGTGTTGTATGGCAGCATGATATATTTTTTTTCTATGATAACTTGCATGGCAGCATGTATGTAGTGATTGCAGTTGTGCACATAGTGACCGAGTAGATCAATTATAGACATGTACCTGAGGTTGCTCAAGTTGCTGCAAGGTTGCATGCATGTGTGAGAGCTGCTCGTGCAAGCAGCTACACGGCTACTCGTTTGAGGCCTAAAGAAGAGTTGAGGGTGCGGGGTGTGTGCATACCCGCTGGCTTGTGAAAGTACCGGAGGCTTAGGGATGGAGGTACTGTTGACTTGTGAAAGTACCGGAGGCTTAGGGATGGAGGTACCGCTGACTTGTGAAAGTACCGGAGGCTTAGGGATGGAGGTACTGCTGACTTGTGAAAGTACCAGAGGCTTAGGGAGGGCGAGGGGTGTCCGGCATGTACCCATGTACCCGATGACCTTTGGTACCGGTACATGACTCGTTGTACCCATCCATGACTCTTGCTCAAGGTCGGAGGCTCGTTACCCAAACTTAGGGATCCTCCTTCTAGCGCCAATGTTTCTACTGAAGAATACGGTAACTAAGAAGCATGATGGGGAGAGAGAGAGAGATGACACCGGATGTATAGTGGTTCACCTTGCACTTGGGGCAAGGCTACGTCCACTTAGATATTTTACTATGAGTGAGGTCAAGTGACCTTCTACAAGTGTGGGGATCATGGATCCATCCCTTCTAAGAAGGGGAGGACTTCCCTTTATAGCTAAGGGAAGTCCCACTCTATTTACATATCCTCGATGTGGGACAATAATACATATATTGCTTCTCTTGAAGCCTCTTGGAGAGCATGGCAGGGTGGCCTCCCTACGAGGTACCGGCCGACCTCCACCATAGCGAGGTAACTCGGGTGTCGGACTACCGGATGCATGTCGTAGGCGGGACTAACCATGCCGCGGGGCCCACCTAAGAGGTCGTTGCTTATGCTTGGCGGTATGTGATATAGGTGGTATGTACAACTAATACCGATAAAAAATTTGGGCTTCACAATCAAAACCAAATGACAATAGATGGAGTGGCCCTAATCTTTATTAACACATAGGCAAGGTTCCTATTTTTTCATGTGAGATTCATATTCTCGACAGTAGTTAGTTTATAAATATACTTTGTACATAAAATTTAAAATTGATGCCACATACAATCTTTGGTCATCACAATGTGTCACTAGTGCCCCAAAGTAGGTAATATCGAAAAGAATACGCTTGGAACTAATCTTGGCACCCACTACCTAAGATCGAGGTCATGGGTTCGAGTCACCATTGGGGTATGAGTGAAATCCTTTGATCCTGTTTGTCAAAAAAAGAGAAAAATCTTGGCAAAATCAATAAATTTTTCTTAAATCTTTTTTGATGGCGAGACAAACGAGCCAAGCAAAAGAGGGGAGAAAACCGAAACTTTCAAAAACAAAACAAATTACAAAACAAGTAGAGTCCCTACTTAAATTACCATTCCAGTCACCCTTGTTTTCGTCAACTTGGTTATCTAAAATTTTGAATGATATCTGGTCGTAAACTTTGTTGTCATTTCTCTATATGAGCTTGGTTATAAACTTCTGACCCCAAACCCAGCATTGTTTGTTTTTGGTTCGAGGAGTTTGGACTCCTTGCTATTCGCATTGAGGATACTCGATCGGCTGTTGGACTAGTGTCTTTAGTGTGTCCGTTGGTCAGTTGTCCCAAGGGTCTGCATATTACGAGTAAGGGAGGCCGTGGATTTTAGCTTTGAGCGTAGATCTAGAGTGCGAATCTCGATGAAGGAGACTGTTCTGGTTGGTGGCAAGGTGAAGGTGGAGAAGGCTCTGCGGGTTGTGATTGCAGTTAGGATTGGAGAGGGCCTAGTTTGCAGCTGTGCTTTGGTTGTGGACTTGATGTTGGTATTGGGCCTAGCATATGCTTCTTTTGTTCTTTTTTTATTTTTTATTTTTGGTGTTTGTTTACTGTTTTTTATTAAGTAAAACTGTCAGTGTGGTTGTGTTGTTGCTTTACTACACACACCATTGATGAGTGATAATGGTTGACAACCAAAACTATTACTTGTATTCACTACTCAGTAGGCGGAGTTGATCCAAGCAAATGTACTTTCTTCATAAGTTTAAGGTCATTACCCGGTTGGTATGCCAACGTTTCTCCAGCCACTAATCAAGCATTTAGTCGGATTCAAGGTCCCCAGGGTTGGAATGATAATATTTCTTGCGTTGAGGTATTCTGAAAAATTTGTAACTCCATTTGTGTCATTTTAGACTTATGAAGTTATGTTATGTCTCTGGTCTGACATTTGTTATAAGCAACCACTAATGTCTCTGAATTGTATTGTTGATTATAGTTGTAACAATTTCTTTCGTTTTAATGACATTCAATTTTTATCACCAAAAAGAAAATGTGGAGGATATCCACCTAGAAGTAGAGGCATTGACAGATTTCGAATCACCAGCACAACTAAAGAGTCTTTATTATCAAGAATCGTACTCAATCTCCGATTTTCTCAGAGGAGGGTAATTGTTCGAGATTATAATCAACTTCCTTGAAAATAACTCACATCAAAATCAAATCCCACATCGAAGATTTGAAACCCAAATCGCAGAAATGAGAAACATTGAAAATTTGGGTCAAAGAATCAAAGATACAACCTTTCAAGCTACGAAGAGTGTTGATGACGGTCTTGTAGCCCAAAGTGTATTTGCCACTCTTCATGACGAGAGCGAGCCTGTTGTTGATAGACTCATGGGTCTTCTTGGTTTTCTTCACAGCCACCATGGTTGAATCTGCACAAGCTCTCTCTCTCCTTCTTCATGTGCCGCCGAGACCCAGAAAAAACAACAAGAGCTTTTGGAGGTGGTGTGCGAGAGATCTACTGTTTTGCATATTGGCGTTGCAGTGCACGCAAAGCTTAGCTTTCATGCTTGGAGGCTCCGGTAGTGCACAGAGATCTAGCTAGGGTTTTACAGAGAGGAGGAGGAGGAGGGTGTAAGCTTTTATTTGGACTTGCATATAACACAGAATTCATCACGCACATGCATTTAAAGTTTACTTAAGAATTAAAGTTTGTACATTGACTGCTATCCGGATCATATTACAATTAGAAAAGTGAATAAATATTGTAATATGTGGAAATCTAATTAAGATGTGAAGTAATATTCACATGAGCATGATATCTGGTAATGTTTGCAAATTAGAGACTAACCATATGCAATTAGGATTCCTCAATGGGTAAGGATCCTTAAGCATTGTCTCTTATAAATAACATGGTCCCTGCCTTCACAATACACACAAGCAATATACTATCCCCATTATAGAGAGTATTGGAGAAAGGCAGAAGATCAAGTTATCAGCATCGACACAATGGCATCTTCTTCATCAAGTAAGTATTCTGAAATCATTGGCCTCTGTTTGATATATCTATGTTTGTGTTCTTATGGTGATATGCTATGTCTAAAGGATTATTTAACATTTGGTATCAGAGCCCTAGCATGTTTGCCTAGGAACCAACAAAAGTAATTTTTAAGCATGCCTAAAGTTTTTGTCAAGAAACAAACAAAAAAAAGGGAGGAAAGAATTTTTGTGTTGGGCCTGTAAAGAAATTTTTTTTTTTTAAATAATAATAATAAATAAATAAATCCGGAAGCCCACCATCAACCTTAAACCCGAAATCTCAGCCTTAATCAAGAACAACGGCAAAAGATAGCTTTTTCTCGACCTGTAGATACCTCTACTAGCAAGACTAGTTTGCTATCTCACCAAGCATAAGTAACACCCTATTTGGGACACTCACAAGCCATGGGGAGGCCCAACCGCTACTTGCATCTTGTAGCCCTATGTTCAAGCTACGCTACGGTATCCGGAAGTCGCAAATCTGTCGCTGGGAAGCCACCTTTCTGGCCTTGCCAAGTTGCCTCCGCAATATGCCTTTCTAGACTAGAAATAGTTGTCTTTGCTTGTCCCACATCGAAAACCATGTAAAGGAGATGGCTTCCTTCACCTATAAAAGGAATGTCTCCTCCCACTTAGATTCCATTACAACACACTTTGTAATCTTGTTAGGCCGCAAGGCTCGACACACACTAGTTAAGCTTTCAAGTGGACGTAGTCTCCCGCTAAGGCGGGAGGTGAACCACTATACTTCGCTTGTGTCACTTTCTCTCTCTCTCTCTCTCTCTCTCTCTCACTTAAGCTAACTAGAGACCCCCTCGGTCACTAACGTTAACACGACCGTTGACAACAAAAGAAAGAGGGGCTAAGGAATTCCTTTCCTCTGAAAGTTTTTCAATTCAAAACCCGATTGTTCCTTGCTTGGTTAATGAATGCGATAACCTTGATTGCAGGTTGCTGTGCTTAAGGTACGCAAACTAAACTCTAGATTTCAATTTGATAATTTCTGCAAATTTATGCGATTGTGTTTCTGTTGTTGGTTATTATGATTCGTTGTTGTGATTGGATTGATGGGTTGTTTCTTAATTGCTGCTTTTGTTGTAAATGATAATGACTATTCATGCAATAGGTATTGATTAATGTATGCGATTGACAGACTCGTAATGTATGAGATTGACATACTTGTAATGTGCGATTGATTAGTATAGCTATTATGTATTGCCTTTTGTATACATGATGTAACCCTATATAAACCTCATGGTGAGATGAATACAATACAATACAATCATTCCAATTCTACAACACGTTATCAGCACAAGCCCTAACCACAAGAAAAAAAACCAAACCAGAAAATTCTTCAAAACCTGCCATTGCCACCTTCGAGCCTCACTGCCGCAGCTCCTAGCCCACGCTAGCCTCACCTGCACACCTGCCCCTGCAGTACCTACGCGCCCCTGCGCATGCATCCCTGCTGCCCCTGCAGCACCAACGCACACCGACTGCATCCTTCTCCTTTCCTGTGCACGTCCGTCTGCTTGCAGGCTTCGAAACATCTAGTTCGGAACCTCAGATCAAAATCCTTTTTTCATCAGAGTTGTTCGTCTCTGTCTCTTCCATCTGACCTCCGAATTTCACCCTTATCAGAGTTATTTTGAGACCGGCACAACAATCAAAGTGAAAGCTGTTCAGAAGAGAATCTGCTCCGAATTTCAACACGTAAGTTTTGTAATTAAGGTTGCTGCTTTCTTGTATTTTAAATTCCTTTTAATTTTTACATAATTTTGGAATATATGAACATGATTTTGAGTATTTAATAAAGCGGAATTATGGGGATTCACGCTTAACGAACTAAGAGTGTTCATAATGCTCGGACTAAGAGCGTCCGTAAGCATCAAATTGTGACCATATTAAAACATTATTGTTTGGTCTAATCCAAAAGATATTCTTGGAATTTGTTTTCTTGGTAGCATAGCTCGGAAATCTTATTATTTTAGTTTTCGTGGAAGTTTAGCTCCAAAACTAATATATCTTCTCTTCTTATTTTCAGGATGTCGAATGAACCTAGACTCGACTTTCCCATGCTTGACTCAACAGGCTCGGATTACCACAGTTGGGTAACCGATGTTGAGAACCACCTCACTTTAAAGGGAATATTACCCATAATTCAGACACCTAACCCGGATCGTGTGTTCGTGCAAACACCTACAAAGCATGCTCAAGCAGTTATCTTGATGCGACGCCATATGGACAAGGCACTCAGATTGGAGTATATGTCGATCAAGGATGCAACAGAGCTATGGGTAGCGCTAGAAGAGCGTTTTGGCAATGTCCAAGATTCCCTCCTCCCTGACTTGAAGGTTCAATGGAACAATCTGCGCTTTGCTGATTTCAAGTCTGTTGCTGAATATAATTCAGAAGCTCTTCGCCTACAGTCCATGTTGAGGTTTTGTGGACAACCCGTCACAGAGCAGGAGCTAATTGAGAAAACTCTCTCCACCTTCCCCGTTTCATTCATTGTGGTATCAAAGCAATACCGCACTGAAGTCAATGCTGGACGGATCACGAGGTTTCATCAGCTTATCAATCTCATATCTGTAGCTGAGAAATATGATAACATACTCGTGAAGAATTATAATTCAAGACCCATTGGAACTAAGAGCGTTCATGAGGCGAATTATAATGCACCCAAAAGAGGGCGCAAGGAGCGGAACCCTAAGAATAAGGGATATGAGGGACGTATGCGTCCATATAACCGCCCTAACCAGGAAGAAAACCGCAAGTTTGGTGTGGATACACGTGGTGGCAATGCCACACGTGGGAGAGGGGGTCGTGGCAACCCTGGCCGTGGTGGTGGTGCCATGGCCCGTGGTGGTGGCATCATGGGTCGTGGTGGTGGCACCAACCCTCCTAGGGAACGCCCACAACGTGCACCTCAATTAAAGGGAGGCAACCACAATGATGTGTGTCATCGATGTGGATCAAGTGAGCATTGGTTCAAGCAATGCAAGGCAAGCGAGCAACTAGCTGCAAGATACAGGGTATACAGGGACCTGAGGGAGCAAGAAGTGTACCTTGCAGAAGCAGAATAAAATGGTGGAGACGTCCATCTCACCATAGAGGACTTCAAAGCTGACGATGAAGTGCACAAGGATGCCGCAGACTTTGATTAGATTAGTCCTCTTATTTTCCAAGAATTTTTGTAATGGCAATATGCCTTAGTCAATAAATGACAATTGTATTAAACTCTTTCTTATGTGGTGCACCCAATGAAATATGATGTCTAGGAAAGTCATTGAGATTAATGGTACTTAAGAGAGCCTCGCTCCACCAACATCTCTCTCTACTTTCCTGGTCATATTTGATTGGAGTTACCAAACGGATAAAGTGACTACAATGTGTCTTAGTTTGATTTTATTTTGGATTAGACTTTTTGGGACCTTTGATGTAATCATTGGCTATCTTTATTAATAAAGTATAGTATTATTATTCGATGTCATGGACATGTTTTAATTCCGAACTTTATTATTTTTCAGTATGTTTCCTGGAGAGTTGGAATGCCTTGTTGATAGTGGCACCACACATACTATATTGCGACATAGGCAACTATTTCTATGGATGACGCCTAGTCGATCTTCTGTGACTACGTTGGCTGGACCATCATAATTGATTCATGGTCGAGGACCAGCTCAATTTATGTTGCCAAATGGCACAAGTATAATTGTCACCGAAGCTCTATATGCTCCTAGGGCTGGAAGGACCCTATTGAGTTTTAAAGATATAAGAGCCAATGGTTTTCATGTGGAAACACATTGTGAGAATGGACAAGAGTTCCTTTGCATCACCTCTAATGACTACGGACATAAACGAGTATTAGAGAAACTTATGTGTCGCTCTAGTGGGTTGTATGCAACCACTATTCGAATTATTGAATCCAACCATATCATGAGAGATGACTTATGGGATTCTTACACATATAGGCTTTGGCATGACTGTTTGGGACACCCAGGTCGTGATATGATGATCCGTATGTTAAAGACTTCACACGGACATCCATTTTTCAAAACGAAAAGAAGTCAGAACCGAAATTCGGTCCAAGGAAGGGCTAGTGTCGCCTACCCCCTGCGGCCCAAAAGTGGTATTGACGCCACCAATACCTCCTTGGTTCCTTTTTCTACTTCTAAAGTCAATTGTGACTTCGTGGCTCAACCGGATACTTCCCTGGTTGCTTCTAAAGCCCCTCTTTCGTTTTGCAAAGCCTGCTCTTTAGAAAAATTAGGATCGAGACCATCCTATGCAAAGGACACTAAGGAAAATATTCCATTCTTACAAAGAATCCAAGGTGATATTTGTGGGCCTATTCAACCAACTTGCGGACTATTTAGATATTTTATGGTGTTGGTTGATGCATCGACACGATGGTCACATGTCATGCTATTGTCCACAAGAAATGCTGCATTTGCTAAACTCCTAGCACAAATCATTAAATTAAGGGCTCACCACCCTGATCATCCCATTAAGTCAATTCGTCTTGACAATGCTGGAGAGTTTACATCAAAAACATTTGATGACTATTGCATGTCCATTGGGATTGAGGTTGAACACCCTGTTCCTCATGTTCACACCCAAAATGGTCTCACAAAAGCTGTCATTAAACGACTTCAAATGGTCGCTAGAGCATTGGTTATGCGCACCAATCTCCCTGTTTCTGCTTGGGGCTATGCAATATTGCATGCAGCTGTGCTCATTCGTCTGAGGCCTACTGTCACTCAACCCTTTTCTTCGTCCCAGATGGTTACTGGATATGAACCTGATGTCTCACACTTACGCATATTTGGGTGTGCAATTTATGTGCCAATTGCACCGCCACATCGCACCAAAATGGGTCCTCAAAGACGATTAGGCATTTATGTTGGATATGACTCTCTAACCATTATCCGCTACTTAGAACCCTTGACAGGCGATCTATTTACCGCTAGATTTGCGGATTGTCACTTTGATGAGACAGTCTTCCAGTCGTTAGGGGGAGATAGGAACAATAATGTTCAATAGGAACGACAGGAATTGTCGTGGTCTGTCCCCACTTTGTCTCATCTTGATCCCCGAACCGCACAGTCCGAAATTGAAGTGCGGAGAATTCTCGATCTTCAGAACGTAGCAGACTCTATGCCTGATGCGTTTTCTGATATCGCTAAAGTGACAAAATCACATATACCTGCGGCAAACGTGCCTGCAATGATTGATGTCCCTAAAAATCATGGACATAGCGCCACCCCTAGGGGTATTGGGCATGGCGCCGCCACCACTAATAGTGATGGTAATGTGGCTCAGGCCGGGCTCCCAGCAAGGAAACGTGGGAGGCCCAAAGGTTTGATGGATTCTCGCCCGAGAAAGAAAGCGAGTTTGACACAGAAAGATCCATTAATCATCGACATAAATAGCCCGTCTCATGAAGATATTCCGGATTATGGTTATGTCCAAGAGACATCATTGGGGACGCTCCAATGTTAGAACCAATTCCAGGGAATAGGGAGATCTCCATGAATTACACTAGTGTACATAAGACGTTGAATCGAGATTCTATTATCCTTGATGATGTGTTCGCATATTCTATTGCTCAAGGAATTATAGAACACGTTGATATCGAACCTCGTTCCTTTGAAGAATGTCAACGAAGAGCAGACTGGCCTAAATGAAAAGATGCGATCCAGGTTGAATTTGATTCACTAACAAAGAGACAGGTATTTGGGCCTATAACGCTGACACCCCCAAGTATAAAGCATGTTGGCCATAATTGGGTCTTTGTTAGAAAGCGTAATGAGAAAAATGAGGTTGTTAGATACAAAACCCGCCTTGTGGAGCAATGTTTCTCACAACGCCCTGGAATCGACTACGAGGAGACATGTTCTTCAGTAATGGACGTTATAACGTTCCGCTACCTTGTCAGTTTGGTAGTTTTCGAAAAACTTGACATGCAGCTTATGGATGTGGTTACAGCATATCTATATGGGGATCTAGATTTCGAGATATATATGAAGGTTCCAGATGGACTTCAATTACCCAAGTCAAGTGGCTCTAAACCACGGAGCGCGTTTTCAATAAGATTGAGACGCTCACTATATGGATTGAAACAATCTGGACGGATGTGGTATAACCGTCTAAGTGACTACTTGATTGGGAAAGGATATGAGAACAATGAAATATGCCTATGCGTGTTTATAAAAAGGACAAGTTTCGGATTTGCAATTGTAGCAGTTTATGTCGATGACATGAACCTAATTGGAACTCTAGATGAGTTAAAGGAAACTGCTAAGTACTTGAAATCCGAATTTGAGATGAAAGATCTTGGGAAAACACGGTTTTGTCTCGAACTAGAACTCGAGCACCATAGCGATGGGATTATGATCCATCAGTCAGCATATACTCAAAAATTACTAAGGCGCTTTAATGAAGATAAAGTAAAGCCTGTGAGTACTCCCATGATTGGTCGTAGTCTTGAGCCTGAAAAAGATCCGTTTCATCACAGGGATGAGGACGAAGACTTATTAGAGGCTGAAGTGCCCTGTCTAAGTGCAATAGGCTCATTATTGTACTTAGCTCAATGCACAAGACCGGACATCTCATTCGCAGTAAACTTGTTAGCTCGACACAGTTCTGCGCCAACACGCCGCCATTGGATTGGCATAAAGACAATCTTTCGATACTTGAGAGGTACGATTGATATGGGCTTGTTCTATCCCTACAGAGAGAAAAGAAATAATGAAAGTGTGGGATCGGACTCCACAAGGCAAAACGCCACCTTCCGTGCTCCTCCTCCCCTCCATCAAAATGACAACGATGTCTTGATGGGTTTTGCTGATGCAGGGTATCTCTCTTACCCTCACAAAGGTCGCTCCCAAACGGGTTATGTCTTTACCATGGGAAGCATTGCGATATCTTGGAGGTCTACAAAGCAGACCCTTGTTGCTACTTCCTCAAATCTTGCAGAGATTATCGCTCTACATGAAGCCGTGCGAGAATGCATATGACTAAGGTCTGTAGTTAGACACATTCGAGGAACTTGTGGTTTGAAGTCTACCACAGATGAACCTACATGCATTTATGAAGATAATGGAGCTTGTATTGAGCAAATGAAGTTAGGTTTCATCAAGGGCGACAACACCAAGCATATATCGCCTAAGTTCTTTTACAATCAGCAACAACAAACACTTCTAAATATTGAAGTGAATCAAATCCGTTCAGAGGATAATGTAGCGGACTTGTTTACCAAGTCGTTACCTAAATCCACCTTCGAGAAACATGTGAAGAGCATCGGATTAAGAAAGTTATCCGAACTCCCATAATTGTAGAAATCAGGGGGAGACCTTGACATCAGGGGGAGGTATGATGTCTACATGTTCGATCTCGAAGAGTGAAGGACGTGTTGTGCTCTTTTTTCCCTTCGACCAGGGTTATTTTTGTCCCACAGGGTTTTTGTTACCTGGCAAGGTTTTTAGTGAGGCAACGATCAAAGCGTCATCGCCGAGTTTGAGCGGCACAAGGGGGAGTGTTGAAGGATGTAGACTACTCCACATTCACGCGCGTTGTGCTCTTTTTCTCTTTCGACCAAGGTTGTTTTTTCCCACAGGGTTTTTATTACTTGGCAAGGTTTTTGACGAGGCAACTTAGAAGCGCATAGCAGAGGCAACACTATTGACATGGAATATCCAAGGGGGAGTGTTGTAAATGATAATGAATATTCATGCAATAGGTATTGCTTAATGTATGCGATTGACAGACTCGTAATGTATGCGATTGACATACTTGTAATGTGCGATTGATTAGTATAGCTATTATGTATTGCCTTTTGTATACATGATGTAACCCTATATAAACCTCATGGTGAGATGAATACAATACAATACAATCATTCCAATTCTCTACAACAGCTTTAAATATAATCACGTATAGAAGCTTAGGATTGCAGGAACCGTAGAATCCTATGAAAACTTTTTTTTTCCAACAATTGAAGTTCTTATCCCTTAAAGGAGCAGATACATATGTTTTTTATTCATATGATCGAGCCAAAAAATTTGTCAAAACATCTTTCTAAAATCAAGTTTTCCGCTGCAATACAGTTTTTCAAAATCAATTTTATGCTTGTATGAACAAAACAATGAAACATTCTTGATCCAATTGAGAAGTTTTGATAAAATTTTCAGCCAAAGCAGTTAGTTTTTTTAAGATTTCTCAAAAACTACAGATATAAGGATCAAGGTTGCAGGGATGTACAAAGCTATTACATGTTCTTCCAAAGAAGGTTCTAAAATTCTTAATAGATGTTGTACATAACTGGCACATTGCAGAAACTTTAAAACACATAAGGAAAGAATAATTTCTTAAGGCCAAAGCTAGGAAGTTATTTGTGAAAAATTGGTGTTTTAAGACCTCTGGTGGTGTGATAAAGAACATAAGGGTTGGTTGTACTTCTTGCTCAAATGTGTTGTGCAGCTAACAAAAATTGCAGAATGGGGTTGTTATAAAGATTGATTGCTTGTATGATTGTTTTCCATGCTTCTGTGTTATTGACGTATGTATGTAAAATCTAAAGAAACATGCATAATTGTTAGGCTAAAATAGGTACTTATGCTAGTTTATTTCTATTTTCAGCCATCAACCCTGCTACCATGAATCTCACCATTGAGACCTTGACTGGAAATAATTTTAAGAAGTGGAAGAATGACCTAGAAATTTATCTAGGTGTGTGGGATTTAGACTTAGCTCTCAGAGAACCTAGACCAGTTATTGTGACCACCAGTACTAGAGCTGAAAAAGACAAAGCAGAAAATGGGACAGAGATAATAGATTGAGCTTAAAAATTATGCAGAAAGCTATGACAGAAACAACAAGGGGAGGGATTCCAGTGTGTAATACAGCTACAGAATATCTTGAGGCTATAGAGGAGAAATATAAAGAGAGTAATAAAGCCGAAACAACAAACCATTTGAATTCTCTAATGACCTTGAAATTTGATGGAGTTAGTAGTGTTAGGGAGCACTGCTTGAAGATGATAGATGTAGCCAACAAACTGAAAGCATTAGAGTCCCCTACAGCTGATCCTGATGTCTCTGCCTCCTCAGTATAGTCAGCTTATCACAACTTACAACACTCAGAGGGAAAAATGAAGTATAAATGAGTTGATTTTGATTTGTGCGCAAGAAGAGAGTAGGATCAAGAAAGAAAAGGGAAAATGTATGGCTACTGTAAACCTAGTGAATAAAGAGGAAACCAAAACTGTTCACCAAAAGAAGTCTTCTAATTCATCAAAGAAATTCCATAAGGGCTCTACTTCCGCTGGAGGATCTCACTCACTAAAAGTAAATAAGAATCCAACAGTCTTCAAGTGCTATTTTTGTGATAAAGTAGGGCATCTGAAAAGGAACTATCACAAGTATAAGGGATGGTTGTCTAAAAAAGGTAATAAAATCTGTTTTTGCTTGTTTTGAGTCTAACTTAGTTAATGTTCCATTAGATTCTTGGTGGCTAGATTCAGGGTCCCCTATTCACATAGCTAATTCTTTGCAGGGATTCATATGAAGGAGGGCACCAAGTAGGGCTGAAAAGAACCTGTTCGTAGGCAATGGGATGAGAGTCGCAGTAGAAGCCATAGGAGATGTCAGACTTAGATTAGGACCTGATTTTGTTTTAGAATTAAACAATGTTTTTTATGTACCTTCCATGAGAAGGTATTTGATTTCTTGTTCACAACTTGTTGAAGCTGATTTCAGCTATTTCGTTAATAAAATTGAGTGGATTTTGTTTTATAACAATGCTCCTGTTGGTAAAGCTTTTATTGTGCATGGTTTATGGCAATTGACTTGTTCTTATGTCTCTGAAACTTTTCTTGTTGAAAACTCAGGAGTTAAAAGGAATTTTGTGAATGAAAAATCTTCAAACCTTTGGCATAAAAGACTTGGTCACATATCTAAAGAAAGAATTCAGAAGTTAGTCAAAGAAAACATTTTGCCTGATCTAAATTTTGCAGATTTAAATGTGTGTGTAGACTGCATTAAGGGAAAACTAACAAATAGCAGTAAGAAGGGTTCAACTAGAAGTCAGAATTTGTTAGAAATAATACACACAGACATCTCAGGGCCCTACTCCCCCCAAACCATATGTCGAAACCAGTATTTTATAACCATTATAGATGATTTTTCTACGTTTTGTTATGTCTACCTAATTTCCGAAAAGAGTCAAGCACTTGAAGTATTTAAAATTTTTAAGAATGAGGTTGAGAATCAGTTGGAAAAGAAATGAAGATAGTGAGATCTGATAGAGGAGGTGATTACTATGGAAAATACGATGAAACAGGACAACATAAGGGACCTTTTGCACTTTATTTAGAAGAGTGTGGCATCGTAGCTCAATATACAACACCAGGGACACCACAGCAAAATGGGGTAGCAGAGAGAAGAAATAGAACACTAGTAAACATGGTGAGGAGTATGATGTGCACTACAGGGTTGCCGAGATTTTTATGGGGAGATGATTTAAAAACAGCAAATTATATTTTGAATAGAGTCCCTAGTAAAGCTATAGATAAAACTCCTTTTGAGTTATGGACAGGGAGAAAGCCTAGTTTAATGAATTTGCATGTCTGGGGGTGTAAAGCTCAAGCAAAACCGTATGATCCTCAATTGAAAAAGCTAGATTCTAGAACTGTCAGTGGCTACTTTATAGGATATCCAGACAAATCAAAAGGTTTTAGATTTTAGGGCTAAATAAAAATTACTACCCTGTGGTTTAGGTCCAAAATCAATTCAGTCCCTGAACTTTCAATTTCATCAAAAACACCCCTACACTTTCAATTTTGATCTAATAGGTCCAATTTGTTAGTTTTCCGACAATTGAGTTATTTAACTTGTTAATGTGGCTCATATATGGCCTATGTTTTATGATGTGGTGTCGAGATGGTCTGCATAGTCAATTTAGGAGTGAGTCATACTATTAAAAATAAATAGTTTTTCAACAAATAATCCAACTATAACTTGAATCCATAACAGAATATTAACGAATTGGACCTATTAGATCAAAATTGAAAGTGCAGGGGTGTTTTTGATGAAATTAGAAGTCCAGGGACTGAATTGATTTTGGACCTAAACCATAGGGTACTAACTAGTATTTAGCCCTAGATTTTATTGTCCTAACTACCATCTCAGAATAATAGAAACGAGGAATGCAAGATTTATTGAAGACACTGAAGCTACACAGAGAGAAGATATGAGTGATTTTCTTTTGGAAGAAGAGGAAGCTGTTGCTAGAACCTTATCAAAAAACAATCAGCAAAATTTTGTGTTGCCTGCACCTTTCCCTAATATAACAAGAATTGATAACTTTGAAGAGATCCCTGAACATGCTGAAAATCCACCTCAAGTTCAGATACCAGAACCAATAATTCCACCGAATCCTCCACCAAATCAGCAACCTCCAGAGCATCCTCAACCACCTATTCAGCCACAAATGCCAATTCAACCCTTGAGACAATCGCAGAGAGTTAGGAGACCAGTAATCTCGAGTGATTATGTCTTTTACCTTCAAGAAATAGATTTTGACATAGGAGAGGAAGATGATCCACTAAGTTTTAAGCAAGCTGTTGAAAGTGTGCATGCCAAGAAGTGGCAGGAAGCAACGGAAGCAGAGTTACAGTCAATGTATGAGAATAAAGTATGGGAATTAGTTGAGCCTCCTCCTAGTATCAAAACAATAGGCTGCAAGTGGGTATATAAAACAAAGAAAAATTCGGATGGGAGCATAGAAAGACATAAAGCTAGACTTGTAGCTAAGGGGTTTACGCATAGAGAGGGAATAGATTATAATGAGACCTTCTCACCTGTTTCAACTAAAGACTCTTTTAGAATAATTATGGCCTTAGTTGCACATTTTAATATGGAACTACATCAGATGGATGTTAAAACTGCTTTCTTGAATGGTGAATTGTATGAAGATATTTATATGAGGAAGCCTGAGGGTTTTATTGGTGAAGGCAGTGAGCACTTAGTGTGTAAACTTAAGAAATCTATCTATGGTTTAAAGCAAGCATCTAGACAATGGTATCTCAAGTTTGATTCAGTAATGGTGTCACATGGTTTTGTCGAAAATCCACTAGATGAGTGTGTATACCTAAAAATTAGTGGGAGCAAGTTTATTTTATTGGTTCTATATGTCGATGACATTCTTTTTGCCAGCAGTGACTTATCTCTTTTACATCAAACAAAAGACTTTTTATCTAGAAACTTTGAGATGAAGGATTTAGGTGAAGCCTCTTATGTACTTGGTATCGAAATCTGCAGAGATAGAAAGAAGGGTCTTTTAGGTTTGTCTCAGAAAAATTACATAGACAAAGTTCTTAAAAGATTTAAAATGGATAAGTGTGCTCCGGGGGATGCTCCTATGACTAAGGGTGATTTGCTGCATAAAGATCAGTGTCCCAGGAATAATTTAGAACAAGAATCCATGAAAGATAAACCCTATGCCTCACTTGTTGGGAGCCTGATGTATGATCAGGTCTGTACTAGGCCTGATATTGCTTATTCTGTTGGAATGTTGGGTAGATTTCAAACAAACCCAGGTCATGCACATTGGGTGGCTGGAAAGAAAGTCTTAAGATACCTGCAGGCTGCAGGGCACTAGAGACCATCTTTTAGTGTATAAAAGAATTGAAAATCAAGGACTGGAAGTGATAGGATATTCAGATGCTGACTATATAGGGAAAAATAAGTCCAAAACTCAGAAAAAGTCCACATCTGGTTTTGTGTTTATGCTTGCAGGTGGCGCAATTTCTTGGAAATCTGTAAAACAGACTTGTGTAACTACATCTACGATGCATGCTGAGCTCATTGCATTATATGAAGCCACTATACATGCTGTGTGGCTTAGAAACTTTATCAAAGCCATTAGAGTAGTGGATTCCATTCACAGACCCTTGCAGATTTACTGTGATAATAGTGCAGCAGTGTTCTTTTCAAAGAACAATAAGAGAACCTCAAAAACTAAGTTTGTAGATCCTAAGCATCTTCTGGTTCGAGAGAAAGTGAAGCATGATGAAATTGTAGTTGATCATATTAGTGGAGATAACATGTTAGCAGACCCTTTTACAAAACCATTAGCAATTGGGGTTTTTAAGGAACATGTTATGAATATGGGATTGATTCAGTCATTTGACATGGCTTGAATCAGTGGGAGCATGAGAGAAGCTCAGTTTTGTATTTTTCTTTTGGTTTCTATTTGTAACCTCTTGAATGCTATAGTAGACAATATTTCCAGATTTATTAAAGTCAGTATACATGAATTAATGACGTCTCAGATTCTTATGTTGATTTCTGCAGCATATGATTGTTTGATAAGTATGTACATGTACTAGTTTTCGGATGTTTGATTAATGCATCCATGATATTAGATCTATTTGGCTGTTTGATATCTTTTGACAGTTGCAGAAGATCTTGGTTCTCTCTATGAGAAATAGCATACTTCTCACGAAGTATAAAGGATGATTCTGCAAGTGCAGAATAAAGGAGGACCTTATGTGGAAATTCAGGTACTTTCATTCACAATGCAGTATTCCACATGATTGTATTATGTTGTTGGTAGTTTATCTGATTACAACTCTGTTTCTAGTGATTATGGAAAACTGGCATTGCTAATTTAGATGCAAGTTTTTCTTTAATTCTGCTACAGTGGTTGTGATCATATTAACCTTGAAATTAGATTGTAGAAATGTACAATATCAGTGATCACAAAAGAGGTTCTTGTCATTGCAGTTGATGAACCAATATGAAAGTCCAAGTGGGAGAATGTAAGCTTTTATTTGGACTTGCATATAACACAGAATTCATCAAGCACATGCATTTAAAGTTTACTTAACACTACACCACAAAGTTAATCAGACGACAGTTCCTGAACTGTCGTCTGAGTAAAAAATGTGCTGTCGTCTAGTAGCCTGTGGTCTGATTGACTTCGCTCAGACGACAGTTCAAAACTATTGTCTGTGTTACATTCAGACGACACATATAAGCTCATAACTGTCGTCTGAAAATTACCATACTATTTTAATTTGGATAAACTATTGTCTATTAGACATTCAGACAACAGTTCATTTATTTTATGTTGAGAAACATTATATTACCTCAACACTTTTAAAAGAACGATGTTGTCTGAAATGAATCTCAGACGACACTGTTGGGATACCTCTGTTGTCTGAAATGAATCTCAGACGACACTGTTGGGATACCTCTGTTGTCTAAAATGAATCTCAGACGACAATGCCTCATTTTTCTCAGTTGTACCAGATGCATTAACCATAACAGTGCGAAAATGGAATATGTCATCTAACTCAATACTCAGACGACATATTTTATTGTTTTGAGTTGCATGTTATGAATCTCATTCAACAGTTTATTGTTATATCTGATGAGTGAAATGAATCTCAAACGACATTGATTTTGTTATATCTGTTGTGTGAATGGAAGTTCAGACAAGATGAGTTTTGTTGTATCTGTCGTGTGAGTGAAGTTCAGACAACATGGGTTTTGTTGTATCTGTTGTGTGAGTGGAAGTTCAGACAACATGGGTTTTGTTATATCTGTTGTTTCAATGCATGTTCAGACAACATGACTTATTTGCTGCGTTAAGTATGTGTTGTCTGAGTGAATATCAGATGATAGAAATTTGACCTAATTGGCTTTGCTCAATTCATATTGCAAATATGAAATTTCATGTCCAAAACATATCCAAAATACCACATTGTCATAGATTACTGCCATCTGTTTCATACACTAGGAAGAGTGCCCGCGCTTAGCTGCGGGAAATACTGTTATATGTTACTGTGATAACATTACAAAGCAGAATATTTTTGTTGAAATTTACAGATTAAAACATGTTACACGAATTTCCGACCGGAATCAATAACTTCAAATCAAAAGTTGTATGTATTGTTTAATAAAAGCAATAGATGAAAGACAATAATGAGAACTATTTGATGGATGTTGGCTTGCTTGAAAATTAGTGGTCTTGTGCCGTTGTTATTCTGAAGTTCGACCAATCTGATTGAACATTGATGCAGATTATGGTTTGGCCCCTGCAATGTGCATTTGATAAAAATATTAAGAATCAAGGGCTATTGCTGATTTCAGAAAGTCAGCATTGTTTGGGGAATGTGCTGATTTCATTTGTGTAGTTAGTGATTATGCTAACCTTGGAGCACAATCTCTTAAGCTTCCAAGTCTGTGTATCACTGAACATTGAATTGCTGTAGTTGTAGAAAGACATGAGCTGCTACTGCACTACCTCAACAACAAAGGCAAACAATGACAACCAGATTCAAGTACATCATCAAACTTTCCAAAAGTTTTTCTGATTGCAACAGAACTGTTCTGCTTAGACCAATGCACTCTCACTTTTTTACTCTAACAAACAGTAGAAACCATGGTCATCAAATGTTGAGTAGTCTAACAAACTTGAAAAAATAGTGTCAACATTAATCAAAAACAGATGCCACTGAATCAATTAAGTGCTAATATTTACAATGGATCAGATTTTCAGTGGCTAAAGCTAGATGAAGTTATAAAGAAATAGTAAGGAGAAAGGATAACTGTAATGAATGCAGAAAGCAAATGTTGGGAGAAAAAATAAGTTTAAAAGTAAATTGTACCAACTTCATATAAAGTTGGTACAATTTACTTTTAATCAAAAGTAATTTTAGAGTAAACAATGTCATGCTGAAAATAGGAAATGATAAAGAATCAATATAAAGACAGTGACAGTGCTGAAAATAGTAGAGTACATTTTTATCAATCATAGTGATAAAATAGCTCGCAAAGAAAACTTACCAAGCAATAAATAAACTATTCTTTAGGTGTGTCTTGCATTTGGGTCTCCAGCTACAGAGACTCAAAGAGGGTCTACATTGAAGAATTTTATAAAAACCGGTTGTAGGTAAAATGCTCTTTTGATGCTTTTAGATATTCTTTTCATAAGGTGTTGGCCTCTCTTGGTTTGTTGACCACTTGATACCTAATCAGCAGCATATCAAACCAACAATCTGATCAGCCAACAGATAACACAGTACAGACAAAAAATGAAAACCAAAAGAAGAACAGAAACATGCAACCAGTGATTGGACTTTACCACGTATATATCCCTTTTCCAAGCTTCATTAAGATCAAATATGAGACGCTGCAAAACCGGAGTATCATAGAATGATGAATAAACAGAAAACACATTTAGAGTAGCCTTTTTAATTTTGTAATCAAATTAGCAAGTTATATTATTGAGGGAAACAACTTATATCAGATACAGACTTAGACTTTGAGGAAATGAGGATAGAGTGTAAACAAAGATGAACAATTGCTTAACTAAGCTTTTTTGTTTGGAGTGGATGGAGTCCTGTGTGCAGTCCTGCAAAATATTTCAAGAATTAGTAAAAATAGCATTATTATATTAGAGATTAACTTTTATTAGTCATGGAAATAGAATAGTTCAAAGAGGAAAGTCACGAAAGGAAACATGATAGAGAATGAATGATGGAAAGTTTGAAGGTTTAGTTAATGTGAAAGACCTTTTTTAGAGCAGAAAGCTTTGCTCATGCAAGCCTCAATTACAGAAAGTCACCCATTACTCTTAGCTGAATTGTTCCAAACCTCCAACATGTCTGTATATGTATGAAGAAACATACAATAAATGAATTTCAAATTTCAAAGGAAGACACAATTAGTACCTATGTTGCCAGAGTTATTGATTCATTTGTCATCCAGGATTAGTAGTTTTGATTCATATCATTTTGAATATTTGTTTCATGTCTCTCTGTATTAGAAAAATACATTGAAAGCAAGTGCAATTGATAAACAAATGAATTAGGTAGCTTAGCTTATTACCGGAAATGCAAGCAAAGCATATAAGCTTGTCCAAGGTCAGCCCTCCATCAACACGCCTCATTTCCAAGTATCTCTTCAACCTAATCAGAGAAAAGGTTGTCACGCCCCGGATTTTGAATGATGAATTCAAAATCCGAAACCTGAATAATTACAATTACAAAAAAACCAAATCTCGAAACTTCGAGTTCATTATTACAATTCACTCTCACAATATATTATAAAGCTCAAATGAGCATAACACACCTCACAACTTACAATTGTTGTAAAACTCTAACAATTGTTCTAACCGCACGATCACCGTCCTGGTTCTCCTGTCCTGTAGGATTACCCGCTACACAATTTGAATAGTGTACCGGGAGTTGCAACAACACAAAACCCGGTAAGCTTTTTACAGCCAGTATGAGTAAACAAGAAAGAACTGTTGATTTATTAGATTTCAAGACTACCACAAACCCACGTTACTTTCTCACTCTCATATATATATATAGACACTTATGAGTTACTCTCAATTTAGCTCATAAGATCACTCACTCTCATATATATATGTAGACACTTATGAGTTACTCTCAATTTAGCTCATAAGATCCCTCACTCTCATATATATATATAGACACTTATGAGTTACTCTCAAATTCGCTCATAAGATTTCCCAACATTTGGTAGACAGACTCATATATATATATAGACCCTTATGAGTTACTCTCAATTTCCCTCATAAGGTTACCATATATATATTGACACTTATGAGTTACTCTCAATTTCACTCATAAGGTCACTCCACATTTGGCAGACAGACTAGAGCTCTAACTGAACGTAACCACTCGTCCGGCCACAGACGTGATTACGATTTAATACTATTAATAACCACCAGCCCGGTACGAGAGCGTGATTCACTAATAGATGCCATGGTCACCTCGTGACCTAGTGATCTCCACAGATCACAACAATTTATTGTTCCTCAACAATAAAACTCAACACCTCTCACAATATATTGTTTCTCAACAATAAACTCAATACCTCTCACAATATATTGTTTCTCAACAATAAACTCAACACAACTCCAACAATACATATTATTTCACGTAATAATATATATACAGACATTCACACAGGAATGTCTAGTAATACCAACAATAGTTCATATGATTGCAACAAAATAAGCAATTAATTGTATTGGGTTCGTAATATGAACCACGTGAGGTTTACTCACCTCGATAATCCCGCTGCGTCTTCAATTCAGCTCAAAATACGATCCACAATCGTCCACCAACTCAAACCGTCAATCACCTAGTCCAATAATGATCTTGACTTAGCCAACAACTCAAATATGTAAATAAACGACGATCCAACGCTCAGATTCAAATTAAACGATGATCCAACGGTCGGATCTGAATTTAATGATGATCCAACGGTCGGATCCTCACGGATCGCCTTTAGGATCATCCTCCAAAATTATCACGAAGATCCAACGGTCAGATCTTCCTGAATCGCTTTTACTAACATCTCCACAAAATTATATGAAAATCCGACGGTCAGATTCTCACGAATCGCCTTCCGAATCACTATTTCTCAATTATACGAAGATCCAACGGTCGGATCTTCGCCCGTGACCTCACAAGGTCACCGGGACAGTCATACGATCAACATATCCAAAATTGAAGCAAAACCGATGGTCAGATCTTCACAGATCGTAAACCGAAGATAAACGTAAAAACGTTAAATAGTAACGTCAAAACGTAAATCCACTATTTATCAACTTTTTCTAACATGACCATGTTATATATCAAAACGCTCGTATGGATGCATAGATCATCGCCTAGATAATGAAAACTCGAAATATGGTCTGATGCGCCGCCACAAGCGGTGGTCAGTGGGCGGTCAACGCGGCGGTCAACGCAGGTCAACCACCTCAGATGGCAAAGTGACCAACTACAAACTGGTTCAAAATGAAAGGGTGGTCGACTTTCATACCTGGAGCTAAGCCTGGTTCGGCCTAGATCGTCCTAGATCAAGCGTTGAAGTTGGATTAATCTCGTGCGTCTGATCAGATTCCAGATTGAATCAGGGACGTCGAAATCTTCAACTCGTGATCTTTCACTCCACACTCCAAATCGTCAAGCAAGGCCTATATGGGGATGATCAGGGGGAAGAGGAGATCACGAAAATGGGGAGGATCGGCCCGTGCAACGCCGGCACGGCTGAGATCCGGTCGGGTCGGTTACTCCGCCTGGGGTCGCTTCGATCCAGCTCTGGGGGCAACGGCGGTGCAAGGCAGCGGCACCAGGCGACTGGGCGGCTTGCGGCGATCACAAGGAGGGCCGGGTCGTGGCCGGAAGACGCCGGAGGACGAAGATGGGTCCGGGTCGGGTCAGTCGGGTCGGCCGCGTGGGAGAGGAGAGAGAACGGAGAAAATGGGGGACTGTTCCGCAAAAAGAAATTGTTTCGTCCTTAAATGAAATTTCTGATTTTTTTTCGATATTTATAGAAAATTCCCAAATTTCAAAAGTTCATAACTTATTCATACGAACTCCGAATATTGCGTTCCACATGTCCACGAACTCGTATCGACGAGCTCTACAACTTTCATGAAGGAAGTATTCCCAAATTTTGAACGTATAAAAAGTCAACTTTGTTGACCCCCTAAAAACGTTCGTTTTCGAAAATAAAATCGTTCGAACTAATTCCACACTTCTCCAAGCTTCGTACTCGCTCCTACTATCGTGAAATCATTTCTAAAAATCCACGGAATTTAATTTGGATTTTCCGGGGTATTACAAAGGTAGATATAACCTGTGTCTGAGTTGAGAGTAGCTTCAGAATTTAATTATTTGATTTCAATACGACACCAGTAGCTTACTTTGTCGCCTTTATGGCAACTGTTCACTCCTATCATGAACCCCCTACCTAAAAAGAGCCGAATCCACCTTGCTGGCAGAAAAACTGGCAGCACTACAGCCGAATCCACCTTTCTGTTTCCATTGTCTTTCTTATTGAACTCCAGGTCAAAATAAAGGTGGCATGGTAAATCCTGACAACAATGCATACAAAATTTTAGGAACCACAGCCTAAAAAAGCATCTAATGTTGATGACTATATATGGTACTCACACTTTCTTTTATCAATGAAAAGAAAGAAAAATTGTCACCTCCTGAATGACTTCGTAATGGTGACGAAACTTGGACTCCATAATTTTGTACCTGAAATTAAAGACAAACAGTACAAATACATCAAGAAGAGAATACCTCAAATAACGATAAAGTACATATATTTGTAGAAGAACACATAGAAAGGACAAACCTTCTCCAAAACTCATCATAACTTGAAACAAGGAACCTTCTTTGTCCACTAAAGTGATCTTGATAACTAAAAACGTGAACATTCTCGTGCCGTTTGGCAAACTGCATTGCTTCCTCCTGCCTTGGAAATGTAGCCCATACTTCCTTCCTAAACAGACTAAAAACAAGGGTCAAGTCAAATTGTAAAAGCCAGAAGAAAATGTCTTAGAGCAGTAAAAGCTGGAAGGACAACTACACACATACCTTGAGCTTAATCGTTTCTGTGCAGTGAGATCAACACGTATCTCACGTAACACTCGCAGCAACAACCTTGATGGTTGCTTTGGAGGTACACCATGTGGAGACCCGTAAAATACAACTGGAGATAACTGCTTCCTACGATTAAAGCTTTTTGCTTCGACTGTTGTAGAACCACCCTGACCAAGCTATAATACATATTTTAGGTAACCAAATCATGCAAGAAAAGGACATTCCATGAAGTAAGCATACTCAAACATAGAACTACTCAGCTGACTAAAAAATGAATTCTTCTGAGTTAATTGCAAACAAACACCACTGAACTAATGAAACATTGTTTATTTTCCGATCAATTTTCTGATTCAACTGCAGAATCCCCAATTACTATCCAAAAACAAAAACCATTAAATGCAACAAATTCGGAGTATATACTTTTTCTGCAGAAACCTGTAAATCTGATGCGTTTTCTTTATCTGCTCCGGCGATCGCGGAGAATCGACTTCCTGGGCTTTACTCCTCTGAATCGATTGGCTCTTGATTCTCTTTCTCTCTCTCAAAGCAGATGCTGAAACACAAGAAAAGAAAAGAAAAGATTGTAACTTTTTGGAAAACCTTTCAGAGACTCTAAAAAGAAATAAAAATCAAAAGAGACGAAGAGAGAGCAGGAAGAACCCGGAATCTGCAAACCCAGAAACAAAGAACAAAGTGTGGAGGCCGGTTGGACCAGTTGGGGTTCCACTAGTTAGATCCAATTCCTAACATTGTATTCTGTTGAATTTGGTATATCTAGAGAGGAAAATAGCTCAAGGAGGTGATGGAAAGTGGAGACGAGGAGGAGATCTGAGTAATCATCGGGGTATCAGATCGAGATGGAGTTATGGGCTCAAAGAATTGAAAGACGAAAGAGGGCGGAGCAGAGAGGTAATTAGGATAACGCGGCGGAGCAGAGAGTTAATTAGGATAACGCTGCCGAGGTTGCAGATGAGCTTGAGCGTGGTGAGGGCGTCGCGGCTCCAAGCCTTGTGGTTTGGATTCGGGTTGGGGTGGCTGCGGAGCGGTATTGAGGGAGGCCGAGAGCAATTTGGGAGCAGGGAGAGTGACCTAAAATTTTATTGAGTCGGAGGCCGAGAGCAATTTGGGAGGGAGAGTAACCTAAAATTTTAGCTAAGGGAGGGAAACACCTGTTTTCACAAAGGCTTTAGTATTTTGAGTGAGAAAAAAATAAATATAAATTAGTTTTTTTTTCGTTTTTCAGACGACAGTTATTCTTGTTAGTGTTGTCTGAAATCTCTCAAATATACCAAAGGTTCATGTGTTGGATGAGTAGATGTTAGACGACAGGTTTAAAAAATCTGTCGTCTGACTAACTCAGACGACAGCAAAAATTCATGTGTCGTCTGATGGCTGTCGTCTGATTAAGTTATTCTAGTAGTGTAAGAACAAGAATTAAAGTTTGTACATTGACTGCTATCCGGATCATATTACAATTAGGAAAATGAATAAATATTGTAATATGTGGAAATCTAATTAAGATGTGAAGTAATATTCACATGAGCATAATATCTGGTAATGTTTGCAGATTAGAGACTAACCATATGCAATTAGGATTCCTCAATGGGTAAGGATCCTTAAGCATTGTCTCCTATAAATAACATGGTCCCTGCCTTCACAATATACTATCCCCATTATAGAGAGTATTGGAGAAAGGCAGAAGATCAAGTTATCGGCATCGACACAATGGCATCTTCTTCATCAAGTAAGTATTCTGGAATCATTGGCCTCTGTTTGATATATCTATGTTTGTGTTTTTATGGTGATATGTTATGTCTAAAGGATTATTTAACAGAGGGGAGAGAGAGAGAGAGAGGTCATCAGGCTTGAAGCCGAGAACAAAAGCGAGGAAAGAGATGCCGATGTGGAATGAAATCAAAGAAGAAACCCGTGAATTTCGTTTTCTAGGGTTTTGTTGTGGTTTTGGTTCAATCTGAAGAGAAGGGGCCAGAGAGAGAGTGTGTGTGTTAAAAGTTTTGCCCGGGGGGAACTAAAAATATGAAGTGTAAAGAAGTTTTGTGAGAAACTAAAAATTTTGTTCATTTAAAATTCAGCGCTTCTATGTTTCTCAGGTTCCCGCAAAATTATAATTAAAGTTTAGACACCGATCATTTAAAGAACTGATGTTAAAAACAACAGAAGAAATCGGATTAGTTAGCAATCAATGTTACATCACATTATTACACCGTGTGCGGCGTGCCACTACACTACTGATCTCTACTATTATAAAGTCAGGCCATCCTTTTGGTGTCAAAGGCTTCACCAATTTTTGAAGTACCAAAAATATCCATAACTAGAATGAAGTTGGATCATAGAGAAAAATATCTGAAAGGGTTAATAATGTAAAACACTCTATAGAAAATAAAAAATAAAAGTCAGAAAACCTGGAAAACTTTTCACGCACGTTCGATTTCAAGTTTTCAACTGGCCGTGGCAGTTCGCATGATATAAGTAACTGGAGGCCGATGATGAAAACAGAAGAGAAATCAGGCAACTGAAGAAGGAAACAAGTCAGGTAGGTTTATGTGAATTCCAACTTACTTTTGCTTAGTCTTTAACTCTCATTTTTCTGTTGCTGTTACTTTTTAATTGGGTTTTTACTTTTTTCGTGTGGTATTGCAATTGATCTGGAGGAAAGGGTTGGATTACTATTGTCGTATATTTTAATGTTTTAGGGGTCATCTTTATGCAAAATTGAAAATTAAAGTTCGAACCGAATAATCAAGGGCTTTAGGGTTTAGGGTTTAGGGTTTTGTTATTTCAATATAGGGTTTACGGTTTTGTTATTTCACCGTACTAACAACTTCCTTTATTCCCCAGGTTTCTACAGCAAAGATGGCTACTCTCTCTTCTTTGATTAAGGATAAGACCAACTCTCTTTCCATCTAATATCTGATCTCGTGGATTTAGCACATGGATCTCAATTTTAGATGAGTGAATTGATCGGTCTAATAGAAAAGAGTTTGAGGAGAACACTTCGGCGAAGAAGAAAGGAAAATTAGAAGGTGGGGAGAAAACCAAGCTGTAGAGAAATGAGCAAACCCTCCACTTACTGTTTCAAGATGGCCGCATCTATTGAAAAAAAAAAAAAATATATATATATATATATATACTATTATTAAGAGAATAGAGTTTGTCAGCCAAAACAAAAAAACATTACTAAAATATCCCTCAAATATTAAAAAAACATTTGCACTGAAATATTTGAGAAATATAAAATTGTCAATTCACAAATAAAAGAAAAACAAAAGAAAATTAACAAAACAAAAAATCAAAAATCAAAAACAAAATATGTGCAGCAATTTTCTCCGGATTATGTGGAATAACCTCCCACGTAATTATCCACACCCATAGGGTGTGTTTGGAGTCTAGTATATATATATATATACAGATCCTATCCAGAGCGGAGTTCCGCTTTGAAATTACGAAGTGAACTTCGAGTTTTGGGTCACTTTATGTCGCGCATCCACATCTCGACCGTTCAGTTTTTAGGTACTAGTGTATAGATCATCTTTGCAAGTTTTCAGCCAAATTGATGATCGTTAAGGTATCTAACTCGGTTAAACCAATCGACGAACTGAATCTGTCCAACCTGAACCGTACTAGCTTTAAGGCAGTTATCAATGCCTTAACGATCATCAATTTGGCTGAAAATTTACAGAGATGATCTCTACACTAGCTAGTACCTAAAAACTGAACGGTCGAGATGTGGATGTGAGACCTAAAAGTGACCCAAAACTCGAAGTTCACTCCGTAATTTCAAAGCGGAACTCCGCTCTGGATAGGATCTGAAATAGTCACTCAACTATGACTCATTCGACACTTTGGTCACTCAAGTTTCAAATATATCACTTTGGTCACTCAAGTATTACACTGTCATTCACAAAAGTCACCATAGGGGCATTTTTTCTCACAACAAAGTGACTTTTGTGAATGACAGTGTAATACTTGAGTGACCAAAGTGATATATTTGAAACTTGAGTGACCAAAGTGACTATTCTCCCTATATATATATATACTAGCAGGGCCCACCCACTATGTGTGTAGAGAGAAGTTAAAGATAGTGGAGAAATTTCTAGTACAACTACCACATTTTCTGCTTTTTTTTATTCTTTTGTTTTCTATTATACAATTTACCATATTATCCCTATTAATTCATTATAATTCATAGTTTTTTAATACATAAAAGTTAAATTGGTAAAAAATTTCAGTTTTGGAGAGCAAGCTCTCTTCTCTTAATAATAGTATAGATATATATATATAATTCGTCTATTGGTTTGAACGAGTTAGATACCTTATAGATCATTAATTTGGCTAAAATTTTGCAGAGATGATCTATGCATTAGTACCTAAAAACTGAACGGTCGAGATGTGGATATGAGACTGAAAAGTGATCCTAAACTCTAACCTCACTCTGGATAGGATATGTATATATATATATATATATGCTATTTGATTTTCCTCTGTTCTACGAGGTCAAATTATATATCTTTTGAAATAATTTTCCATTGAAAAGTTAGAGGCAATCACAAACATACTTTCACAGTATTCGCAATCTTCCTTTCATTTGTTTTCTGTCCCATAAGAGGAAAAGTCTATGTTTATGCTTGCGCCAACATTTTTGTTTTTCCCAAGCACATTAAATTTAAAAGCAAAATTGATATTCCATTTCATTCCCACTCAAATGGAATGAACTCTCGCACGCGCCATGCGCGTGCAGAAATGTTAGTTTATTTAAAGTGATGTCTGATAGCATTATTCTAGTAGTGAGAAGTTTTGACAGGAGGTACTCTTCACTATGGTGAAGTCGTGATGATCAAGAGGCTTTAGGTGAGCACCTATTGCCCGAAGTTCCATACAAATGGAAAATCTGCCATGAAAGCCAACAATCTTTCTCCTAGCTAGGCACTTGAATTGAAAACAAAATTCCTACTTCCTTTCCATGTGGCCCATAACTTCTCTTGTTGCTCTTAATTGAAAGCAAGGGAGCAAACATCGGTCGGCAAGTAGCACAGTTTATCATAATGTCCATGAACTGAAGTCAAAATCTCGTCTGGATAATCAAGCTTGATCTATACCAATTAAGACGTACGCAATTAATTAATTAACGACTTGGTTATTGATGGCTAGTGGCTTTGGCTTTGGCTTTGGAGAAGAACCAAATAAATGATCGAAGAAATGAGGGCATTAGGGTATTTTGGTCCGGCGGGTGTAGTAAAATCACCAATAAAATAAGACACGTGTAAGCGGTATATCCATTGATTCGGTTAAGTCTAAATCAAAAATCATACCCTTTGGTTCTGGAACAATAATTAAAACAATAAAATTAAGCTAAAAAACCGCATTGAATATACTGTTCAAATTCGGTTCAGACCGAGTCCTTCGGGTTGAATCGCCTAGACCTAGAATGAATGAGACGAGTAGAAAAGAATGGCTGTCAATGAAAACTATGTCATCTATATGCAGTGACAAAATAATACACTAATAATTTGTTGATAAATAACTATTGTGGAGATAAGATATGAGCTAAAACGATAGAATCATATATATACGTCACGGGGTGCTTGCTCAAAGCCATGCAATGCCTTGTGCCGCTTTCATATGATATGGGCGATGCCAATTAATAAACCCAAACAATTATGCTATGGACCTTCTCCTAAAAATAATTATAATGTTTAAGGAAATCTCTTTTATGTGTTTGGCCCAAATTCTAGGTTACTTGACCTAGTGGTAATAGAGTTAAATTAGAATGATCTAGATTCCTATTCAATGTACGATTACTTTCCTTGTATGATTAAGATTCTATGCATTGTAATCCTCTATATAAAGAGGCCCCTATTATCAATGAGAATACACAGCGAATTTCTCTCAGTTTCTGATTCCCTAAAACACGTTATCAGCACGAAGCCCTAACCCTGAAACCTAATATTCGTAGCTTTCAAATCCTAGAAACCTCCGCCGCCCACCTTGAAGCTCTCACCTCCAAAAGCCTAGAACCGGCAGCACTTTCCCCAGAACCGGCCGGCAAATACCCAGACCGGCCCCCGGAAATACCGAAAACCCCTCTGCCCGGTTCGAAGCCTTCCTCCTTGCCTACTACTGCCATACTCCACCAGAAGCTGCAGCCTGACCCCAGATCACCGGAGCCGAAAAATCACCACCGGAACCGGACTAGAACCACCCGAACCGGCCGCCTGAAGTGACTGCACCACCGAACCACCAGCGACCTGCATCCTATGCCTCTGCTTCAGTCAACCAAGCCCAGAAGCAGAAGCGGATCCACCAAGCCCAGAAGCAGGCCCACTGACATCAGCGTCCAGTCAGCCCTCTGACGTCAGCATCCAGTCAGCAGTCACATCCCCGCATCGGCCCCGCAACCATCCTCGCGGCATCTCCACAGCATCCTCTTGGCCTCGCGACATCCCCGCAGCGGCCCCGCAACAGTCCTAGCTGCATCTCCGCAGCGTCCTCGCGACATCCTCGCAGCGACCCTGCAGTATCACTGCACAGCCCAGCCAACAACTTTTCCGGTCAAGAATTCCGGCATCTTTTCAAGGTAAACTTTTCTAAAAGTTCCCGTTTTTGAAGTTTTTCAATTTCTTCTTCTTTTCTCGGGGACTTCCAACATCCCTTCTTCTACTCCCTTTTCTTCTTCATAGGGGAGACCAATAGCCAAACTGTGGGGGTTCGTGCTCACTCCAAGCTTGGAGCTTGTAGAGTCCTCCAAACTTAGAGTTTGTTGAGAAGAAAACGATCAACCACATACATCATTGCTTCGATCTAATCCAAAACCCCTCTTGGAATCGGATTCTCTTAGAAGCGACTACACTCATAAAATCCCTAATTTCTTGGAAGCGACTACGCTCAGAAATTTAATAGTTTTTCGTGGTAGCCTTTTTCGCTCCGAAACTAACCCTAATCTTGTGTTGCTTTTCAGGATGAGTAACCTAAACAAGTTGAACTTCGTTCCACTGGAGACAACTGGCACAGGATACCATAGGTGGGTCCGAGATGTGCGCCAACATCTTAAGGCTGATGGACTTATGGGAGCCATCCAAGAGCCTAGTCAAAACGTGCTCTCCATTGAGCAAGCTACTACTTTTGAAGCAAAACAAGCTAAAGCCATAATTCTCATGACAAGGCACATGAATGACGCGCTCCAAAGTGAATACCTCAATGAGGAAGACCCAAGAAAGCTATGGGTAGAACTTGAGCAGCGATTTGGCAACGTTCGTGACTCCCTGCTTCCTGATTTAGAAGTGCGATGGCATAGCCTCCGCTTTTGTGATTTCAAGTTTGTGCTTGATTATAACTCGGAAGCTCTTCGTATCAAGTCTCTGATGGAGTTTTGTGGCCAAGCCATAACTGATACAATGTTGATCGAGAAGACTCTCTCTACCTTCCCCGTCTCTGCCCTGATGATTTCAAAGAATTATCGGATTGATGTAAATGCAGGACGTATCACAAGGTTTCATGAGCTCATTAGCACCATGAACGTAGCTGAAAAGCACGACAATATTCTTGTGAAGAACTATAATGCTAGACCCGTGGGAACTAAGTCTATTCTAGAGTCTAACTATAGTCGCGCCCCCAAGGGAGGACGCAAGGAGCGAAACCCTAAGAGTAGGGACAATTCTGGACGTTCTGGTCCATATTCTCGCCCTAAAGAGGAAGGAAATCGCCAAGAGAGGCGTGCACGGAACCGTGGAGGTCAACGTGTGAAGAGAGAGAGAGGCGGAGCCTCCGGCTATGGTGGTGACGCCACCAAGAATAATAGTCGTCCAAATCATGCACCAAAAGCATCTCGATCAAGGGAGCCTGACCATAAAGATGTTTGTCTTCGATGTGGATCAACTGAACATTGGGCCAAAGCATGTAAAGCACCACAGAATGTTGCAAACGCATACAAGACGTATCGTGAAGCAAGGGAGGCAAATTACATGGAACAAGAAGATCAAGATGGCGATCTGGATCTAAGGGTGGAAGACTACAAGGATCAAGACCCAGAAACTGGTGATTTTGATTAAGTCTTTTTATTTTCCAAGAGATGTAGGCAATTGCCATATTATGTAGTAGATGCCAATGCTATTAGTCTTTCTTCAAAGTAGGCGTACTCAATGTGAGTGTGATGTCTAGGAAGGTTTTGAGATAAGTGGTACTTAAGTGAGCCTCGCTCCACCGACATCTCTCTACTCACCTGGTCACATTTACAAAGTTGAGTTCTTTTCTTTATGACTCCTTTTTAATTACGAGCTTTTCTTCAAGGAATGGATGAACTTCAATGTCTTGTGGATAGTGCGACTACGCACACCATTCTACGACATAGGCAATTATTCTTGGAGATGTTGCCTACATATTCATCTGTGACTACGATGGCTGGGCCATCAAGTTTAGTTCAAGGACATGGAATGGCCCAATTCCTATTGTCAAATGGCACCTTGATTAAAGTCACTGAAGCTCTCTATGTTCCTAAGTTATCGTTGGGGGACGCCTCAACGTCAGAACCTATTCCTGAGAATATAGAGCTCTATGAAACTTACACTAGTGTACATGAGACGTGGGATAGAAACTCCATCATGATTGATGATGTAGTTACGCATTTCGTTGCGCATGAGTTTGTTGAGTCTGATGACATCGAACCACGCTCCGTTGATGAATGAATGCCAACGTAGAGAGATTTGGCCTAAATGGAAAGATGCGATCCAGGTTAAGTTGGATTCTCTAACGAAGAGGAAGGTTTATGAGCCAGTAATGCCAACACCTCCTGACATAAAACCTATTGACTAATGGGTCTTCGTTAGAAAGCGTGATGAGAAAAAGAGATGGCAATCTCGCCTTATGGCGCAAGGCTTCTCACAAAACGCCCTGGAATCGACTACGATGAGACATATTCTCTCGTAATGGATGTCATTGCACTCCACTACCTTGTCAGTTTGGTAGTTTCCAAATAACTGATCATGCAGCTTACAAATGGGGTCACTACGTATCTCTATGGGGATCTAGATACGAAATACATGAAGGTTCATGGTGAACTTCATTTTCCCAAGTCAAGTGGCTCTAGACCACGGGCCGCGTTTACAATAAGATTGAAACGCTCACTAAAGTGACTACTTGATTGGGAAGGGATATGCCCACGCGTTTCTATAACAAGTTTCGGATTCTATTGTGGTTCATGTTGGACATGATCTTCATTAGAAGCCTTAAAGAGTTAAGGGAAACCGCTGAACACTTGAAATCCGAGTTTGAGATGAAGGATTTTGGGAGAACACGATTATGTCTCGGTTTGGAACTTGAGCATCGTGTTGATATATGCTTAGGCATTTTTGACAAGGTCAAACCTTCAAGCACCCCCATGATCGTCCATAGTCTTGATCCTGAAAAGGATCCTCTTCGTCCGAAGGATGATGGCGAAGATGTGCTAGAGGCGGAAGTGCCCTACACAAGTACAATAGGCGCATTATTGTACTTAGCTAAATGCACAAGACCGGACATCTCATTTGCAGTGAACTTGTCAGCTAAGGTATAGCTCTGTGCCAATGCGACGCCATTGGATTGGTGTAAAAGATATCTTTTGGACTTGAGATGTACGATTGATATGGGCATGCTTTATCCCTACAGAGAGATGATGGATTCGGACCCATCACACACCAGGAGCGCCGCCAACACCGGCCTGCGTCCCCTCTCCCTATCCCAAAACGAAGTTAGCGTTTTGGAAGGTTTTGCTGATGCTGGGTATCTCTCTGACCCACACAAAGGTCATTCCCAAACTGGTTAAGTGTTCACTATGGGTAAAGACTGCGATATCTTGGAGGTCTACTAAATAGACCCTAGTCGCTATATCTTCGGACCATGCAGAGACTATTGCTCTTCACGAAGAGATTCGTGAATGTATATGGATTGGATCCATAATTACGCATGTTCGAAAAGTTGTAGTTTGAAGTCTACCACAAATGAGCCTACACAAATGAAGCAAGGCTACATCAAAGCGACAACACCAAGCTTAATCAGCAACAACATACTCTCCTCAAGATCAAAATGAACTAGGTTCGATCTGAGGACAGTGTGGCAGACTTGCTCACTAAGTCATTGCCTAAATTCCACTTTAGAGAAACATGTTGGTAGCATCGTTTGCGGAAGTTATCCGAACTCCTATGACCGTAGTCATCAGGGGGAGAAGCAGACATCAGGGGGAGATGTCTACATGTATGGTCTCGAAACGTGAAGGGTGTGTTGTGCTCTTTTTCCCCTTCGACCGAGGTTATTTTTGTCCCACAGGGTTTTTGTTAATCAGCAAGGTTTTTAATGAGGCAACAAGAGGAGCACCACGTTTGGGCGACACAAGGGGGAGTGTTCAAGTAAATCCAGAGTATGTGTCTGACCCAAACTCTAAGTTACTTGACCTAGTGGTAATAGGGTTAAATTAGAAGGATCTAGATTCCTATTCAATGTACGATTACTTTCCTTGTATGATTAAGATTCTATGCATTGTAATCCTCTATATAAAGAGGCCCTTATTATCAATGAGAATACACAGCGAATTTCTCTCAGTTTCTGATTCCCTAAAACATATAATAAAAAATTATAAAAAAAAGAGAGGCATTTTTGACATACTTGTGACACAAAAGCTGACTTTTAGAAAACGCACAGCTTAAACAATAATAATTGTGGCAAGCTTAACAACTGAACTAAAAGTTTCATCTACAGTCCTAAATTGAGATGTTGATGAAAGCCCTTAGCTACAAAGCAGGCCTAATAGCATTCAATAAGTCATTAGACTTGTGTTTTATCCACACAAAAAAAAAACCCAAATTGCAAGTTTGCAACCCATTGTATTTTGTGATGGAGAAGGAGGAACGAGACACTAATTAAGTTTGATTTGTATCATAGAATTAAACTCATCTGTCATTGCTTGTCCCCATTTGGGATTAAGAGCTGCCTGAGAGAAACACATGAGCTATGGACCGGGCAGTGTCATATGTTCTAATCAAGAGGTACGGTGAAGGATTAAAATTTAAAATGATCGATGATCTTATTCACAAGCATATATATAGATCCTGCAGGAACCAACTAGGGCTTCAGAGTTTTTATCTACTGATCATATATATATATCTACTGATCATATATATATATATATATATATATATATATATATATATATATATATAGAACCATTCTCAGGTGCGGACGTCCGTACCTAAGCAAAAGGTACGGATTTCCATTTTTTCCCCTCTTTCCGATCACACATTTAGATCTTAACCGTTCAGTTTTTAGGTCCTAATGTATAGATCATCTCTGCAAAATTTCAGCCAAATTGGTGATCGTTAAGGCATTCAAAACTGCAATTTACAACAATGAATACGAAAGGTTCCGAATCTGTCGAACCGGAACCGTTCGTATTCATTGTTGTAAATTGCAGTTTTGAATGCCTTAACGATCACCAATTTGGCTGAAATTTTGCAGAGATGATCTATACATTAGGACCTAAAAACTGAACGGTTAATATCTAAATGTGTGATCGGAAAGGGGGGGGGGAAATGGAAATCCGTACCTAATCCTTAGGTACGAACGTCCGCAACCAAGAACGCCTGTATATATATATATGTATGACTCGATCATCAAAGCCTTATTATAGTGTACAATATGCCCAAATTGTTGTGTCAGAGTAGAAGTCCAGCATCATCAAGAGCAAGCGACATAATTCACCAATATTATGTCACTGGTGACCCAAAGTGATTAGTCTCCAAAAGAAGAGGCTTTGACAAAGCACGAGGGATAGTGAATATATCAATATGATCCTAAACATATACTCCCTAATACTATATATGGTTAGTCGCTGTGGATTACAGTGATCAGTAGTCGATTACAGTGATCACTACGTAATGGATATATAAACATCCATCCCAACCAAGGACATGATATTATACATGAATGAGGGGACATATGGAGCGGTTATTATTCCATGAGTAAGGAAGAATCCAAAAGGTATAAGGTGAGCTTGGGACCTGTTGGTTTTCCTGAAGAGGAAGACGATATGCATGCATCTTACCTAATTCTTGTGAGCCACAAGAAATTAAGGCGTACGCACTTCATGTCATAAGTTGCAGGCATGCAGCAGGTGATGCTAGCTAGCTAGCTAGTTAGCAATAGCAGCTAGCTGAAACGCTCGACTGACTCTCTAAATGAAGTGGGCAGCCTTGTTCGCCAATACATGTGCAGGGGTGACGTTGGACGTAGATCGAGCTAGATGCTTTGTTAGTTCATTGGCAAATCATTCGAATTATTAAGCGAAATGTTAACAAGCATGTCTAAGATGTGTTTCACTCAATCATTTGGTTAATAAATAGTGTTTTTAATTAACATATATATATATATATATATATATATATATATATATATATATATATATATATAAAATTAACGTGTGAAGTTTGAGTTTTTAGTCACTTTTCGGTCGCATATCCACATCTCGACCGTTCAATTTTTAAGTACTAGTGTATAGATCATCTTTGCAAATTTTCAGTCAAAATGATGATCGTTAAGGCATTGATAACTGCCTTAAACCTAGTACAGTTCAGGTTGACAGATTCAGTCCGTCCATTGGTTTAAGCGAGTTAGATACCTTAACAATCATCAATTTTGCTGAAAATTTTCAGAGATGATCTATACACTAGTACCTAAAAACTGAACGGTCGAGATGTGGATATGCGACCGAAAAGTAACCAAAAACTCAAGGGCGTAGGCACATTAGGGCCAGAAGGGTCAAATGACCCTTCTCAGCTTTTGGAAATAGTCGCTGATTGGTTGAAATTTTAGATGTTTCTATGTAAATATTATATTTTAATATGTGATTTAACCTTTCTGATAGCCAAAAAAATTTACTTTAACAGTTTTGGCCCATCACCAAGTAGTACCCACGTGCAACTTGGACTTGCAAGACTCATTCTTTTAAGGGGTTTTGTCCATTTACACCATTTTTAGATATTTTTTTCCCACTTACCCCATTAAGTTTTTTTAATTCTCTCTTACCCAAAACACTCTAAGGAGGTCTTCCCTAATACCCAATTAAGATTTTTTTTTTGTTTTTTAAATTTTTTTAATCCCATTTTACCCTTACCCCTTTGTTACTTAGAGAGAGAGAGAGAGAGAAAATGGAAGAGAGAGAAACCATGGGAGACTTTGTCGGAGCCCGGTCACCGGCCGCCGGAGTCCGGTCATTGGGCGCCGGAATCCGGTGACCGGCCGCCGGATTCCGGTCAACTTTCGCCGGATTCCGGTCAACTTTCGCCGGATTCCGGTCACCGGCCACCGGAATTTGCTGAAAATCTCACCGGAAAGTTTTTTTTACCCCCAATAGACATCTATTGTCCCCTAATAGAGGGGCAATAGAGGTCTATTGCCCCCCAATAGACGTCTATTGCCCCAATGGTCTATTGCCCCCCAATAGACGACTATCAACCATGTATTGCCCCCCAATAGATAACTATCAGCCATGTATTGCCCCTCAATAGACGACTATCAGCCATGTATTGCCCCCCAATAGACGTCTATTGCCTCCCAATAAGACTTTCAGTTGCCAAAATAAGAACTAATCTCCCTAAATTTAGACAAATAAAACTTTGATTACAGAAAAAAAACAAGGAGATCACATAAATTCAAAACGTCTATTGCCCTCCAATAGCCGTCTATTGCCCCCCAATAGCCGTCAATTTAAAACGTCTATTGCCCCCTAATAGACGTCTATTGCCCTCCAATAACCCTTTATTACCTGATTTACCTCTCAATAGAACATTTCTTTTTTCTCTCCTTATAGGCCTTCTGCCCCCATACTCAAAAAAAAAAAAACAAAAAACAAAAAAGAGAAAAGAGAAGAGAGGAGAGAGGAGATGAGGCGGAGGCCATGATCTAATCAATGTGTCTCCCCGAGGAGCTCATCATCGAGATCTTCCGGCGACTTGATTGCAATCCCAGTCGCAAACTCCAAAATCCAACTCCACCACTCTTCTTCTTCTTCTTCCCGATGCAACAATCCCAATCACTGCTTCACTCAGTGTTATACACACATGTCAATCCACACAGCTCCGGTGAGCCACTGGCTCACACAGCCAAGTCGACCACGCAAATCGTTAAATCAAAACGCAGCGAATCGGAGGTCTGCATCTCGATCTCAGATCGACTCCGGCGAAGGTGAGTGAATTGGAGCTGGGCCGGAAAAGCTCGTGCAGCGAATATGGTTGCAACAGCGGAAGGCAAAGATGAGATCCGGGCCGAATGAGAATTGGCCAGTGCAGAAGCTCGATCTTGACCGCGAGGGCGAGGTGTTCGATTTGCAACACGGTGTTCGACAGATTCAGCGAGAAGATAGAGCTTGGGTGTCCTGAGCAATTGCTTGGGTGTGAAGAGCAGTCTGCTCTTCATCGCGAATTGCCGCAGTTCGTCATGTCGTCTGCGATCGACGTTGTGCCGGAGGTGGATACCGGAGGGAGAGGGAGGGAGAGAGAAAGAGAGAGAGAGAGAGACCGGAGGTGGAGATCCAGGGGAGAGAGAGATGAAAGAGTGGCAGAGGCTTGTAATTCTTTAATTAAGTTATGGGCAAAATAGTCATTTTTCTTAAAATT